>NC_137358.1:1346585-1366585 GCF_965287045.1 Carcharhinus amblyrhynchos
TGCTCTGTAAGGATTCTATGATTTAAGTGCAGAGAGAGAAACCAATGACTCCAGCCCAGTGAACGTTCCAGAACATCAGCGTTCGGACAGCTCCCGGAACCACATCCCCCCCTCGCCTGGTGATCCAGTCCAGGCGGAGCGATGGAAACACATTCCCAAAGGCAGCATCAACGCTGGGTTTGTTTGTGCTGGAACATTCCGGAGTAAGGCAGCTAGGAATGGGTCTGCCCTCTGCCGGCTTGGGAATCTCCTTCCCCCCACCTCCCCAGCCCCCGGGATCTCCGTGCTCTTCCGGTTCCGGAATCACGTACATCCCCAGTTTCGGTCATTCCACCATTGGCAGCGAGGGCCCCAAACTCTGGAATTCCATCCCGGGAACTCTCCGTCTCTCCATCGATCTCTCCTCCATAAAACCCTACCCCTTGAGGAAGCTTCAGGCTTTTATAAACCCGACAGCCTTTGGCCATCTCCTGACGTTTGGGGTGCTATATAAATGCACATTGTGTTGGGGCCTGGAGGTCTCCCCCTCGGTGCTCAATGAAACCATTAAGAGCGAATGGAGCTGAGGGAACAGCCGGGATTGGACAGAACGATGGAATCGGTGTTGAGGCAAATTTACACACAATGTACAGCAAAACAGGCCATTCGGCCCATCTGCCTCAGGCTGTTATTAATGTTCCAGACAAGCCTCCTCCAATCACTCGTCATCTACTCCCGCTAATATGTTCTCCTATCCCTCCCTCCTCAAGTGCTTAACTCTCTCCCTCCAATGGATCTCTTCCCTTCGCCAGTTCCTGTTTCAGAATCAAGTGTTCATTTCATTATCCCTCCATTGCTCTCTCCCAATTGGTCAGTCACAATCCATTAAAGGTCCCTTATCCTCATTCCTCACTCATAAACCCGACCTTCAAATTTCTCCTCCCACCTTGGGACACTCACTACATTCAACACCCAGACAGGTACTGAGGCAGGTACCACGTATTGTCCCCCAGTGAGAGTCAGCACCTTCAGGAACTGTATCCCAGTGAGAGCCAGCACCTTCAGGAACTGTATCCCAGTGAGAGCCAGCACCTTCAGGAACTGTATCCCAGTGAGAGGCAGCATCTTCAGGAACTGTATCCCAGTGAGAGTCAGCACCTTCAGGAACTGTATCCCAGTGAGAGTCAGCACCTTCAGGAACTGTATCCCAGTGAGAGTCAGCGCCTTCAGGAACTGTATCCCAGTGAGAGCCAGCACCTTCAGGAACTGTATCCCAGTGAGAGTCAGCACCTTCAGGAACTGTATCCCAGTGAGAGCCAGCACCTTCAGGAACTGTATCCCAGTGAGAGTCAGCACCTTCAGGAACTGTATCCCAGTGAGAGTCAGCACCTTCAGGAACTGTATCCCAGTGAGAGCCAGCGCCTTCAGGAACTGTATCCCAGTGAGAGTCAGCGCCTTCAGGAACTGTATCCCAGTGAGAGTCAGCACCTTCAGGAACTGTATCCCAGTGAGAGTCAGCACCTTCAGGAACTGTATCCCAGTGAGAGTCAGCACCTTCAGGAACTGTATCCCAGTGAGAGTCAGCGCCTTCAGGAACTGTATCCCAGTGAGAGTCAGCGCCTTCAGGAACTGGATCCCAGTGAGAGTCAGCGCCTTCAGGAACTGTATCCCAGTGAGAGTCAGCGCCTTCAGGAACTGTATCCCAGTGAGAGTCAGCACCTTCAGGAACTGTATCCCAGTGAGAGTCAGCACCTTCAGGAACTGTATCCCAGTGAGAGTCAGCACCTTCAGGAACTGTATCCCAGTGAGAGTCAGCGCCTTCAGGAACTGTATCCCAGTGAGAGTCAGCGCCTTCAAGAACTGGATCCCAGTGAGAGTCAGCGCCTTCAGGAACTGGATCCCAGTGAGAGTCAGCGCCTTCAGGAACTGGATCCCAGTGAGAGTCAGCGCCTTCAGGAACTGGATCCCAGTGAGAGTCAGCGCCTTCAGGAACTGGATCCCAGTGAGAGTCAGCACCTTCAAGATCTGGATTCCAGTGAGAGTCAGCGCCTTCAAGAACTGGATCCCAGTGAGAGTCAGCGCCTTCAGGAACTGTATCCCAGTGAGAGTCAGCACCTTCAGGAACTGGATCCCAGTGAGAGTCAGCGCCTTCAGGAACTGTATCCCAGTGAGAGTCAGCACCTTCAGGAACTGGATCCCAGTGAGAGTCAGCACCTTCAGGAACTGTATCCCAATGAGAGTCAGCGCCTTCGGGAACTGTATCCCAGTGAGAGACAGCACCTTCAGGAACTGTATCCCAGTGAGAGTCAGCACCTTCAGGAACTGTATCCCAGTGAGAGTCAGCGCCTTCAGGAACTGTATCCCAGTGAGAGTCAGCGCCTTCAGGAACTGTATCCCAGTGAGAGTCAGCACCTTCAGGAACTGGATCCCAGTGAGAGTCAGCACCTTCAGGAACTGGATCCCAGTGAGAGTCAGCACCTTCAGGAACTGGATCCCAGTGAGAGTCAGCACCTTCAGGAACTGTATCCCAATGAGAGTCAGCGCCTTCGGGAACTGTATCCCAGTGAGAGTCAGCACCTTCAGGAACTGTATCCCAGTGAGAGTCAGCACCTTCAGGAACTGTATCCCAGTGAGAGTCAGCGCCTTCAGGAACTGTATCCCAGTGAGAGTCAGCGCCTTCAAGAACTGGATCCCAGTGAGAGTCAGCACCTTCAGGAACTGTATCCCAGTGAGAGTCAGCGCCTTCAGGAACTGTATCCCAGTGAGAGTCAGCACCTTCAGGAACTGTATCCCAGTGAGAGTCAGCACCTTCAAGAACTGTATCCCAGTGAGAGTCAGCGCCTTCAAGAACTGGATCCCAGTGAGAGTCAGCACCTTCAGGAACTGTATCCCAGTGAGAGTCAGCGCCTTCAGGAACTGGATCCCAGTGAGAGTCAGCACCTTCAGGAACTGTATCCCAGTGAGAGTCAGCGCCTTCAGGAACTGGATCCCAGTGAGAGCCAGCGCCTTCAGGAACTGTATCCCAGTGTGAGTCAGCACCTTCAGGAACTGTATCCCAGTGAGAGTCAGCACCTTCAGGAACTGGATCCCAGTGAGAGCCAGCGCCTTCAGGAACTGTATCCCAGTGAGAGTCAGCACCTTCAGGAACTGTATCCCAGTGAGATGCCAGTTTCTTTTGGTGTCTTGGAGTAAATTTGTTCTCAAGGTAACATAACGTGATTTTTAAATTCAACTAATAAACCTAAAGCATTTACCCGAATTACTGTTTCCATTGGAGTCACTGGAATCACTGGAGTCACTGGAATCACTGGAGTCACTGGAATCACTGGAGTCATCTGAGTCACTGGAGTCACTGGAATCACCTGAGTCACTGGAGTCATCCGAGTCACTGGAATCACTGGAATCACTGGAGTCACTGGAATCACCCGAGTCACTGGAATCACCTGAGTCACTGGAGTCATCTGAGTCACTGGAATCATCGGAGTCACTGGAATCGTCGGAGTCACTGGAGTCACTGGAATCATCTGAGTCACTGGAATCATCGGAGTCACTGGAGTCACTGGAATCACTTGAGTCACTGGAATCGTCGGAGTCACTGGAGTCACTGGAATCATCTGAGTCACTGGAGTCACTGGAATCATCTGAGTCACTGGAGTCACTGGAATCACCCGAGTCACTGGAGTCACTGGAATCGTCTGAGTCACTGGAATCACTGGAGTCACTGGAATCATCTGAGTCACTGGAGTCACTGGAATCACCCGAGTCACTGGAGTCACTGGAATCGTCTGAGTCACTGGAATCACTTGAGTCACTGGAATCACCTGAGTCACTGGAATCATCTGAGTCACTGGAGTCACTGGAATCACTGCTATCACTGGAATCACTGCTATCACTAGAGTCACTGCTATCACTGGAATCACTGGAATCACTGCTATCACTGGAATCGCTGGAGTCACTGGAATCGCTGGAGTCACTGGAATCGCTGGAGTCACTGCTATCGCTGGAGTCACTGCTATCGCTGGAATCACTGCTATCACTGGAGTCACTAGAATCACTGGAGTCACTGCTGTCACTGGAGTCACTGGAGTCACCTGAATCGCTGGAGTCACTGGAATCGCTGGAATCACTTGAATCGCTGGAGTCACTGGAATCACTTGAATCGCTGGAATCACTTGAATCGCTGGAATCACTTGAATCACTGGAATCTGCAGCTGCAGCACCTTCAAAACAACATTGAGCAAATATTATGTTTGGTTCCTGGGGTTGGTCAGTGTGAATATATTTTGAAGGGGAGATTATTTTACAATATGTCAGCTATGGAATGTCTGGAAATTGGGATTTAATGGGATATTCCAGCTGCAGAGTACGGTAAACGTGGAGTGGATCTTCTCTCAGTCACTCAGTCCTTACACCGCAGGAATCGACACAGAAACAATACAGAGCTCAAAACCATTCCCATTCGGCCCTTCAGGAGGAGCCTAGCCCTCAGGAATTCCCTCCTTAAACTTTCTAGGACTCTCTCTGCACGTTTAAGACATTTCTTAAAACCTACCTCCCTAACCAAGCTTTTGCTTACCTACCCTGATGTCCTCCTATGTGATTGGCTGTTAGGTTTGTTATGCACTTTGTTGAAGCATCTTGGGATATTTTACAATGTTAAAGGCGCTATAACAATGCAAGTTGTTCTTGCAAGAAGCCTGATATTCTGAACTGGGTAAGTATTGAGTTCCTGGACATCAGCAAATGATTCCCCTCTTCAACTATTGTACAATGGAAACTCCTCGTACACTCTGATTCTAAAGTGTTTGCTGCAGTTCCCTCACCTTCAGCCCCCGGCACAGTAAATGCTCCACATACACCCCCTCCTCCACGATCACAGCCTTATACCCACCCTTTCCCCACCCAAACACCTCAGCTCTGCATCTCACTTCAAGAAAGTCCACCAACGCCTCGACTTTCTTAGAAGACTAAGGAAATTTGGCATGTCCGCTACGACTCTCACCAACTTTTACAGAAGCCCCATAGAAAGCATCCTTTCTGGTTGGATCACAGCTCGGTCTGGGCTCCTGCTCTGCCCAAGACCGCAAGGAACTACAAAAGGTTGTGAATGTAGCCCCAATCCATCACACAAACCAGCCTCCCATCCATTGACTCTGTCTACACTTCCCGCTGCCTCGGCAAAGCAACCAGTATAATTAAGGACCCCACACACCCCGGACATTCTCTCTTCCACCTTCTTCCGTCAGGAAAGAGATACAAAAGTCTGAGGTCCCGTACCGACCGACTCAAGAACAGCTTCTTCCCTGCTGCTGTCAGACTTTTGAATGGACCTACCTCACATTAAGCTGATCTTTCCCTACACCCTCGCTGTGACTGTAACACTACATTCTGCACACTCCTCTTGCCTTGCTCCCTATGTACTCTATGAATGGTATGCTTAGTCTGTATAGTGCGCAAGAAACAATACTTTTCACTGTATGTTAATACATGTGACAATAGTAAATCAAATCAAATCACCTTTCATTAGATCAACCCTACTTTAAATTACAGGCTGCCTTTCACAGAGCAGAGCAGCCTCTGCTGATCTAGCTACTTAGGTTTCAGTGGGAGTGAGGTGTGTGTTAGGGTTAGGAACCCCAGGGACCCACCAGGTAAAGGAGGTGTAAGTCAACTTGTGGCCATCTTGCAATCCATTGCATCCAATACTGAATATTGTCAAATCACACACAACACAGGGAGGCCATTTGGTCCATTGCCCTTGTGCTAGCTCTCCAGAAGAGCAATCCAGTTCATCCCATTTCTCTACTCTTTCTCGAAAGCTAGATTTTGTTTACATTTTCAAATCTTAACCCAACTCCTCTTTTGAAAGTTCCCACCTTCCAGATCACAACAACTCACTGCCTGTAAAAAATCATTTCTCCTCATCCCCATTCCCGATTCTTCCCCAATTATCCTAGAATTTTTTTTTGTTATTCGTGGGACATGGGCGTTGCTGTTTGGCATTTATTGCTCATCCCTAATTGCCTGAGGGCAGTTGAGAGTCAACCACATTGCTATGGCTCTGGAGTCACATGTAGGCCAGACCAGGTAAGGACAGCAGATTTCCTTCCCTAAAGGACATTAATGAACCAGATGGGTTTTTCCGACAATGGTTTCATGGTCATTAGTAGATACTTAATTCCAGATATTTTTTATTGAATTCAAATTCCGCCATCTGCCGTGGTGGGATTCGAACATTAGCTGAGTTTCTGGATTAATAACCTAGTGATAATACCACTAGGATATCGCCTCCCCCAAAGGTGCTTGTAATTGCTTGAGTTTAGAGCCTTACAAAAGAGGGTGTTGGATCTTACCATACACTAACCGGGCTGGTGTGCTGCCATGTTATATATGTACACAGGAAAACTTCTTCGGTTAACATGTCGCAGATCCAACAACGGAAGGAGCTATGCTGGACCTAATTCTGGGGAATGAAGCCAGACTGGTGGTTGGTGGGGGAGCATTTTGGTGATAGCGACCACAATGCGGTTCAATTCAAATTTGTTTTGGACAAAGAAATTGACAAGTTGCAGAAAAAAGATTTTAGATTAGAGGGAGTGTAGATTTTAACAAAATTAGGCAGGATCTGGCCAAAGTAGACTGGAACGAGTTACTTGTGGGTAAAATCTATAGAAAAGCGGTGGGGGGGGGTGTTCAAAGATGAAATGGGGACGGGGGGGAAGGATCGACATGTTCCCTCTCAGGTAGTAGGAAGGTGCAACAAACACAGAGAACTGCAAATGACCAGGGACATTCAGGAGAAGGAAAAGAGAAGCTTTTAACAAGTATAAGGGGAGTAAATCTGCGGAGGCATTAGTGGAGTACAGAAAGTGCAGGATGGAGCTTAAAAAAATCAATTGGAAGAGCAAAGAGGGGATTTAAGAAATGCCTGGCTGGTAAAAGTAGGAAAATCTTAAGATATTCTGTAAGTAGAAGACATTGGTAAGGCTACACTTGGAATACTGTTCTGGTCACTATTATAGTAAAAAGTCTCACAACACCAGGTTAAAGTCTAACAGGTTTATTTGGTAGCACAAGCTTTCAGAGCACCGCTCCTTCATCAGGTAAGTGGGAGTTCTGTTACTTGATGAAGGGGCAGCGCTCCGAAAGCTAGTGGCTTTTGCTACCAAATAAACCTGTTGGACTTTAACCTGGTGTTGTGAGACTTCGTACTGTGTTTACCCCAGTCCAACACCAGCACCTCCACATCACTCTACTATAAAAAGGATATTATTAAACTAGAAAGAGAGCAGAAATAATTTACCAGAATGCTACCGGGACCTGATGGTTTATGTTATAAGGAGAGGCTGGAAAGACTGGGACTTTTTACTCTCTGGAGTGTAGGAGGCTGAGGGGTGATCTTATAGAGGTCTATAAAATAATGAGGGGCACAGATCAGCTAGATAGTCAATATCTTTTCCCAAAGATAGGGGAGCCTAAAACTAGAGGGCAGAGGTTTAAGGTGAGAGGGGAGAGATACAAAAGTGTCCAGAGGGGCAATTGTTTCACACAGAGGGTGGTGAGTGTCTGGAACAAGCTGCCAGAGGTACAAAGAACAAAGAAATTTACAGCACAGGAACAGGCCCTTCGGCCCTCCAAGCCTGCACCGACCATGCTGCCCCGACTGAACTAAAACCCCCCACCCTTCTGGGGACCATATCCCTCTATTCCCATCCTACTCATGTATTTGTCAAGACGTCCCTTTAAAAGTCACTACCGTATCCGCTCCCTCTCCCTCCCCCGGCAGTGAGTTCCAGGCACCCACTACCCTCTGTACAAAAATCTGCCTCCTACATCTCCGTTAAACCTTGCCCCTCGCACCTTAAACCTGTGCCCCCAGTAATTGACTCTTCCACCCTGGGAAAAAGCTTCTGACTATCCACTCTGTCCATGCCCCTCATAATCTTGCCCCCCCCCCACACTCCCACTGCTATACCCCCAACCCCAGCCCCCCCCACACTCCCACTGCTGTACCCCCAACCCCAGCCCCCCCCACACTCCCACTGCTGTACCCCCAACCCCAGCCCCCCCCACACTCCCACTGCTATACCCCCAACCCCAGCCCCCCCCACACTCCCACTGCTGTACCCCCAACCCCAGCCCCCCCCACACTCCCACTGCTGTACCCCCAACCCCAGTTTCCCCCACACTCCCACTGCTGTACCCCCAACCCCAGCCCCCCCCGCACTCCCACTGCTATACCCCCAACCCCAGCCCCCCCCACACTCCCACTGCTGTACCCCCAACCCCAGCCCCCCCCACACTCCCACTGCTGTACCCCCAACCCCAGCCCCCCCCACACTCCCACTGCTGTACCCCCAACCCCAGTTTCCCCCACACTCCCACTGCTGTACCCCCAACCCCAGCCCCCCCCGCACTCCCACTGCTATACCCCCAACCCCAGCCCCCCCCACACTCCCACTGCTGTACCCCCAACCCCAGTCCCCCCCGCACTCCCACTGCTGTACCCCCAACCCCAGCCCCCCCCACACTCCCACTGCTGTACCCCCAACCCCAGCCCCTCCCGCACTCCCACTGCTGTACCCCCAACCCCAGCCCCCCCCACACTCCTGCTGCTATACCCCCAACCCCAGCCCCTCCCGCACTCCCACTGCTATACCCCCAACCCCAGCATCCCCAGCACTCCTGCTGCTGTACCCCCAACCCCAGCCCCCCCCACACTCCCGCTGCTGTACCCCCAACCCCAGCCCCTCCCGCACTCCCACTGCTGTACCCCCAACCCCAGCCCCTCCCGCACTCCCACTGCTGTACCCCCAACCCCAGTTTCCCCCGCACTCCCACTGCTGTACCCCCAACCCCAGCATTCCCGGCACTCCTGAAGGTTTTCCCATGTCAAACCACACTGCTCTTCCCTGAGTTTGGTGGGAATTAAACACAAACTTCACAAAAACAGAAAATGCTGGAAAATCTCAGTGGGTTTGACAGCTTCTGTGGAGAGGGATCAGAGCTCTGGAAAAGGATCATCCAGACTGGAAACATTGGCTCTATTCTCTCTCCCCAGACGCTGTCAGACCCGCTGAGATTTTCCAGATTCCAGCATCCACAGTAATTTGCTTTTATCTTCGAGTCTCACTTTGTTTTAATTTTTGCTGGATTGCTAAATCTGGCTAATGGCCCATTCCCTGTTCCAGCTGCCTCGATCCCTCAGGGGTCCGGGCTCACTCCAGTGCCTGTTCGGGTACACTAACGGCCAATGCACCCTAAACCAGCACGTCTTTCGGACTGTGGGAGGAAACCGGAGCACCCAGAGGAAACCCATGCAGACAACATATAAACTCCACACAGACAGTGACCTGAGCCAGGAATTGAACCTGGGTCTCTGGTGCTGTGAGGCAGCAATGCTAACCACTGTGCCACCGTGCCACCAAATTTGCAACAACTAAAACTCCTGTGAATATTTTGAGAATTGACCTCAAACAGAGTTTGGGAAGCTTTGGGGTTGATACTTTTCCATTTCTGACCAATATGCACACACACACTCACACACATACCTCCATCTCCATCGCCATTCCCATCGCCATTCCCATTGCCATTTTCGATTCCGTTCTCATGGTATCCATTGGCATCTCCATTGCCATTTCCATTCCAGCCTCCATTGCCATTCCAGCCTCCATTGCCTTTCCCGTCTCCGTTTCCATTCCCATCTCCGTTTCCATTCCAGCCTCCATTTCCATTCCAGCCTCCATTGCCATTCCAGCCTCCATTGCCTTTCCCGTCTCCGTTTCCATTCCCATCTCCGTTTCCATTCCAGCCTCCATTTCCATTCCAGCCTCCATTGCCTTTCCCGTCTCCGTTTCCATTCCAGCCTCCATTGCCTTTCCAGTCTCCGTTTCCATTCCAGCCTCCATTGCCATTCCCGTCTCCGTTTCCATTCCAGCCTCCGTTTCCATTCCAGTCTCCTTTGCCATTCCAATCTCCATTCCTGTGTCCGTTCCCGACTTCATTCCCATTCCCGTGTCCATTCCAGTCTCCGTTGCCTTTGCCGTGTCCGTTCCCATCACCGTATCCGTTCCAGTCTCCATTCCCAGCTCCAACGTCATATCCGTTGCCAGCGCCGTTCCCATTTCCGTTGGGCTCTGAAATGGAAGAGTTTGGAAATGGGAAGTTACTGACAGCAGCCGGCACAGTCTGCGTTATACCCGGTGTCCACGGCCCAGCCATCAGCCTTCAGCCAGGAGCTGACTGGTCAGCACCACATTGGGTGCAGTGTTGCCCTGGCAAGGCCGCACTCGCATGACCCAGTCTGGGGTCAGATCTCAAACACCCACTAACGGTTACCAAAGGAACTGAGAAAAGTAACTGTGTGCACTCACCATTGCTGTCACTATCACTGCTCTCACTGCCGTCACCAGTGTCTCCGTTGCTGTAACCGTTGTCATGGCCATTACTGTACCCATTACCGTACCCATTACCGTACCCATTACCGTACCCATTGTCATATCCATTGCCGTATCCATTGCCATACCCATTGCCGTAACCATTGCCGTAACCATTGCCATACCAAGTGCCGTAACCATTGTACCCATTGCCATATCTCTTGCTGTACTCATCACTGTCACTGTTGCCACCATTTCCCTTCCACTCGTTGCTGCCACTCTCGGCACTGCGCCGTGCGATAGCGTGGCCAATATCTGAAAAGAGAAATAGCCCAGGTCACAGTCTGAAACGCCAAAGTACAAAGTAGCGGTCTGCAGCCTTACCCCCCACTAGAAAATGTTCTATACTAACATTACAATGTTTTAATGGCACAAGCTGGCTTACATTAACACTGCAGTGAAGTCACTGTGAAAATCCCCTAATCGCCACACTCCGGCACCTGTTCCGGTTACACTGAGGGAGAATTTAGCACGGCCGATGCACCCTAACCTGCACAGCCTTTCAGACTGTGGGAGGAAACCAGAGCACCCGGAGGAAACCCACGCAGACATGGGGAGAATGTGCAAACTCCACACAGACAGTGACCCAAGCTAGGAATCGAACTCAGGACCCGGGTTCAAATCCTGGCTTGGGTCACTGTCTGTGGGGAGTCTGCATGTTCTCCCAGTATCTGTGTGGGTTTCCTCCGGGTGCTGTGGTTTCCTCCCACAGTCCAAAGACTCGATTTGATTTATTATTGTCACATGTATTAACATACAGTGAAAAGTATTGTTTCTTGCGCACTGTACAGACTAAACATACCGTTCATAGAGAAGGAAAGGAGACAGTGCGGAATTTAGTGTTACAGTCACAGCGAGGGTGCAGAGAAAGATCAACTTAATGCGAGGTAAGTCCATTCAAAAGTCTGACAGCAGCAGGGAAGAAACTGTTCTTGAGTCGGTCGGTACGGGACCTCAGACTTTTGTATCTTTTTCCTGACGGAAGAAGGTGGAAGAGAGAATGTCCGGAGTGTGTGGGGTCCTTGATTATTCTGGCTGCTTTGCTGAGGCAGTGGGAAGTGTAGACGGAGTCAATGGATGGGAGGCTGGTTTGTGTGATGGACTGGGCTTCATTCATGATCTTTTGTCAGATGTGCAGTCTGAGTGGATTGGCCATGCTAAATTGTCCCTTACTGTCCAAATATATGTGGGTTTGGTATATTGGCCATACTGTCCCAGGAACAGGACAAGGGCAGGGCGTGGTGACTCATATCTATTTGTCAATCACTACAGTTAAATTATGAAGTGAGTTTGTGTAAACTGTCTGGAAATCCTTGAGTTGAGGATCAGGTCATGGTGGTGAATGTAGAGAAATCATTTCTTCTGTCAGAGGATTAAAATCCGGGGGTATGAATATAAGTTCAGAGTCAGTTCCTAGAGGAGCGATATCAGCGGTGGCACAGTGGTTAGCACTGCTGCCTCACAGTGCCAGAGACCTGGGTTCGATACCCAGCTTGAGTCACTGTCTGTGCGGAGTTTGCACATTCTCCCCGTGTCTGCGTGGGTTTCCTCCGGGTGCTCTGGTTTCTCCCCCGCAGTCTGAAAGACGTGTAGGTTAGGCTGCATTGGCCGTGCTAAGTTCTCCCTCAGTGTACCCGAACAGGTGCCAGAGTGTGGCGACTAGGGGATTTTCACAGTAACTTCATTGCAGTGTTAATGTAAGATGTGCAGGTTAGGTGGATTGGCCATGCTAAATTTCCCCTTCGTGTCAGGGGGATTAGTTGGGGTAAATGCATGAGGTTATAGGGATAGGGCCTGTGTGGGATAGTGGTCAGTACAGACTCGATGGGCCAAATGGCCTCCTTCTGCACTGTAGGGATTCTACAACAATTCAAAAAGAGGATTGGAATTTATAAAGAATTCAGAATTAGACACACTGAGTTCCATTTGGAATAAAATCAGGTTCATTGTCTGAGATTTCTGTGCCAGTTAAACAGAATTCCTGGTCCAGACCCAGTTAAAGGTGATCTGATCACAACTCCCAGGCAAATCACTCCCCGCTCCCACATCAGGAGTGGGAGAGGGTGGGGGTCTCTGACCTGGAGCAGCAACAGGACCATGCCTTGTATTTCCAGGCAGGTTCCACAGCCTCGCTCTGTCCTCCCCGCGTCTCCGAACCAGACCCAGAGGCTATTTTCATCTTCAAAAAAGGAAATAGCTTGATCTCATGCTGTGAAGCTTCTGAACAGAGCCACTCACACAGTGCGGAGCTTTCTTGTGTGTGTGTTTGTGTGTGGGTGTGTGTCTGTATTTGTGTGCGTGTCAGTGTGTGCATTTCTGTGTGGGTGGAATCAGGAACCACTGCACAGCAAGATCCTTCAGACAACACTGTGACACTGATCAGATCGACCACTTTTTGCAATGATGTTAGTTGAGGAATAAATATCTCCCAGAATATTTCACTGGGAGAACTTCCATCAAATCGCAGCACCTTTCACACCACCTCTGACAGTGTGGCACTCCCTCAGCACTGACCCTCTGACAGTGCGGCACTCCCTCAGTACTGACCCTCTGACAGTGTGGCACTCCCTCAGCACTGACCCTCTGACAGTGCGGCACTCCCTCAGCACTGACCCTCTGACAGTGCGGCACTCCCTCAGCACTGACCCTCTGACAGTGCGGCACTCCCTCAGCACTGACCCTCTGACAGTGCGGCACTCCCTCAGCACTGACCCTCTGACAGTGCGGCACTCCCTCAGCACTGACCCTCTGACAGTGCGGCACTCCCTCAGCACTGACCCTCTGACAGTGCGGCACTCCCTCAGTACTGACCCTCTGACAGTGCGGCACTCCCTCAGTACTGACCCTCTGACAGTGCGGCACTCCCTCAGCACTGACCCTCTGACAGTACGGCACTCCCTCAGCACTGACCCTCTGACAGTGCGGCACTCCCTCAGTACTGACCCTCTGACAGTGCGGCGCTCCCTCAGCACTGACCCTCTGACAGTGCGGCGCTCCCTCAGTACTGACCCTCTGACAGTGCGGCACTCCCTCAGTACTGACCCTCTGACAGTGCGGCACTCCCTCAGCACTGACCCTCTGACAGTGCGGCACTCCCTCAGTACTGACCCTCTGACAGTGCGGCACTCCCTCAGTACTGACCCTCTGACAGTGCGGCACTCCCTCAGCACTGACCCTCTGACAGTACGGCACTCCCTCAGCACTGACCCTCTGACAGTGCGGCACTCCCTCAGTACTGACCCTCTGACAGTGCGGCGCTCCCTCAGCACTGACCCTCTGACAGTGCGGCGCTCCCTCAGCACTGACCCTCTGACAGTGCAGCACTCCCTCAGTACTGAAGCCAGCAAGGAGACCTGAGTTGGAGAGAGGCTGTGTATTTGGGTTATTAACACTCGCTGTGACCTGTACACCACAATTCCACTGTCCTGCCTGCCGTGGGAATCGGAGCGGATGAGAGGCGGGCAATGGGAAGTTCTGGTGACTTTGGGCGGGATTTTCCGGACTCGGGTGAAGCGAGCCTGTAAAATCCCGCCCATAACCTGCATTGCTGCATCAAAAGTAAAGCCACGGCCTTTCAAGTTTCCAACACAAGTTCCCCTCATTATTTTATAGGCTGCTATTTTACAGAGGTCTATAAAACAATGAGGGGCACAGATCAATGAGATAGTCAATATCTTTTCCCAAAGGTAGGGGAGCCTAAAAGTAAAGGGCACAGGTTTAAGGTGAGAGGGGAGAGATAGGAAAGTGTTCAGAGGGGCAATTTTTTTCACACAGAGGGTGGTGAGTGTCTGGAACAAGCTGCCAGAGGCAGGAGTAGAGGCAGGTACAATTTTGTCTTTTAAGAAGTGTTTAGACAGTTACATGGGTACGATGGGTGCAGAGGGATACGGGCCAAATACGGACAATTGGGATTAGCTTAGGGGTTAAAAAAAGGACAGCATGGACAAGTTGGGCCGAAGGGCCTGTTTCCATGCTGTAAACCTCTCTGACTCTGTAACACTGTCCAATCCCACTAAATTTGGATATACGGCACACAGCAGGTAAGCAGTGAGCAGACACGGCGATGGTCACTGACTCCCGACTGGCGGGCTGGAAGAGAGTTCAGTTTGAAATAAGGTCACTCACGTCTGCAGTGGCAGGTGGCCAGGATCCCCAGCAGGGCGATGACCAGTAAGACCCTCATGGTTTCTGTGGCTCGTTGTCTCCGCTGGCTGGCCTTGCTCAGTCTGAGGTGGGCTACACTCTGAGCTCTGAGGGTTCAGGGCAGATTCCTCTCCATTTATACTGTCCCCGCTTGGAGATGCTGATAGAGACGGAGCAGGTCACGTGCTGCCTGTGGCTCTGAAAAACCAGCAGGCGGAAGGACTGTGGTTTGCCACAGCGACAGGAATTCCAAAAAAACCCCAAACTCCAGCCAGTAATTGATGCCTCTGGAGAAATGGGCCACCAGCTCTGAGGGAGCAAGCACACCGCTGGGGGGGTGGGGGGTAGCAGGACAGAACCGGGCGAGCGGAGGAACAGGACAATCCTGCTGTTCTTGGAGTTTGTGAGTTTCTAACAATTTACTTTCTAACCTTTCATTCATTCGAAAGAGCGACAAAAACCCTTGCGTTTAATCAAGTTCCTGTCCCTCCGTCCCTCGGTTAGAGTTGGGTTGACAAAGTTGCTTAATTTACCTGAGCTCAACCGTCCAGTTTGTCTGGAATGCAGAGATTGATGTTCTCTATCCCAGCACTGTGGGGACGGAGCGCTGGATTGGGCAGAGGGAGAGGGAGATGGGGAGTGGGAACGGGAGACAGAGAGGAAGGGGCCGGAAGAATCAAAGAATCTTCATTGAATCCCAACAGGACAGAGGCCATACGGCCCATCGAGTCTGTACCGACCACAATCCCACCTACTTACCCTGCTAATCCCCCCAACACTAGGGTCAATTTTAGCACGGCCGACGCACCTAACCCGCACATCTTTGGACTGTGGAAGGAAACCAGAGCACCCGGAGGAAACCCACGCAGACATGGGGAGAATGTGCAAACAGATAGTGACCCGAAGCCAGAGTTGAATCTGGGACCCTGGCACTGTGAGAGACCAATACTAACCACTGTGCCACTATGTCCGGAGAGAGGGAGAGGGAATGGGGGAGGGAGGGGTGGAGGGGAGGGAGGGCGAGACACCCTAACAGCATCTGTTATTATTTCAGCAGCTCCCAGGACAGGTACCTGTTGAAGTGTAGTTACTGTTACAGTGTAGGAAGCAGTCACCCAATCAGTACACAGCAAGATCCCACAAATACCAGCAATAATTAGTAGACAGTTATGTCTGATCCCAGCTGGATCATAAATCCTTACAGTGTAGAAGGAGGCCATTCTGCCCATCGAGTCTGCACTGACTCTCTCTGACAGAGTACCTTGCCCAGGCGCTTTCCCCCATCCTATCCCCAAAGCCCCGGGTGTGGGCAGGGTGGAGTGGGAGGGTGTGGGGGTGGGTGATGGGGGTCTGCTATCCCCACATCCAGTCTGTTGATAGCCAGCTGAGGTTTGGCCACTCTGATCTGGACCCCTGTGACAAGCAATCCCCCCGGTATCCCACCCAGGGAAACCCGGCACTCACCCGGAAGGAGCAGTTGGAGTTTGCGAAATTGCCAAACCCGTGTCCTGTCTCGGTCCCCAGCTCCACAGCCTGGGCGCTATTCAGATTCACTGTCTCAGGACAGTCCAAATGCTCCACCCTCGCTTCCTCCCAGCACTCTCTCACCCTCTCTCCTGCCATTCCCTTCTCTCTAACAGGCAGCACAGTGGCACAGTGGGTTAGCACTGCTGCCTCGCAGCGTCAGGGACCCGGGTTCGATTCCCGGCTTGGGCCGCTGTCTGTGTGGAGACCGCATGTTCTCCCCGTGTCTGCGTGGGTTTGCTCCGGTTTCCTCCAAAAAGTTTATTTATTAATGTGACAAGCAGGCTTACTACAATGAAGTTACTGTGAAAACCCCCCAGTCACCACACTCTGGCACCTGTTCGGGTACACAGAGGGAGAATTTAGCACGGCCAGTGCACCCTAACCAGCATGTTTTTTCAGACTGTGGGAGGAAACCGGAGCACCCGGAGGAAACCCACGCAGATATGGGGAGAATGTGCAAACTCCACATAGACAGTGACCCAAGCAGGGAATCGAACCCAGGTCCCTGACGCGGTGAGGCGGCAGTGTTAACCACTGTGTCACCGTGCTGTCTGTGCAGCACTGAAAGATGTTCAGGTCTGGTGCATTGACCATGCTAAATTGCCCCTTAGAGTCCCAAGATGGGTAGGTTAGAGAGATTAGCGGGGTAACTATATGGGTTTCAGGGGATAGGACCTGGGACGTGATGCTCATTTGGTGAGGGCTCGATTGACTGAATGGCCTCTCTCTGCACTGTAGAGGTTCTCTGAGGACTGGGCGCTGAGGTGTGACAGGGCCTCAGAGAGTGTTTATCACATGATGTGGAGATGCCGGCGTTGGACTGGGGTGGGCACAGTAAGTAGTCTCACAACACCAGGTTAAAATCCAACAGGTTTATTTGGTAGCACGAGCTTTTGGAGCGATGCCCCTTCGTCAGGTGAGAAAAATTTGTAAATTGAGTTTGTGTCTTTATATGATAGCCCTGTTTGTGAACAGAACTCCCACTCACCTGGTGAAGGGACAGCGCTCCGAAAGATAGAGGCTTTCACTGCCAAATAAACCTGTTGGACTTTAACCTGACGTTGTGAGACTTCTTCCTGTGTTTATCACAGCCGGTGTCACAGCAGCCTTGGAGAAGTGAGGGTATAATTTGAGTGTAATTATACGCAGAGCCTGAGTAACCACAGGAACTGACCACTCAGTCATTACCAGCCAGCGCTCTCTGCACCTTCTAATCAGCTGAAAATCTCAAAGCCTCTCATTCAAAACAAAAAAAACAAGAATTAGTCTCTGGATATTCAGACACGAGTCGGTCAGTGAGTTCAGCCCCAGGTGTAAGATCCCCTGTCAGTGGCCAAAGATCCAGGTTCAGTCCCCGCTCGGTATTAACCCGTCACAGCTCTGCCCAAGGGGCTGAGAGTTAAAGTCCAGTGAACAATGACTTGGTTCCCTTCAGAATCACAGAATCCCAACAGTGCAGAAGGAGGGCCTTCAGCCTATCGAGGCTGTACTGTTAGAGGGACAGTACTGAGGGAGTGCCGCACTGTCAGGGGGTCAGTACTGAGGGAGTGCCGCACTGTCAGAGGGTCAGTGCTGAGGGAGTGCCGCACTGTCAGGGGGTCAGTACTGAGGGAGTGCCGCACTGTCAGAGGGTCAGTGCTGAGGGAGTGCCGCACTGTCAGAGGGTCAGTGCTGAGGGAGTGCCGCACTGTCAGAGGTTCAGTGCTGAGGGAGTGCCTCACTGTCAGAGGGTCAGTACTGAGGGAGTGCCGCACTGTCAGAGGGTCAGTGCTGAGGGAGTGCCGCACTGTCAGAGGGTCAGTGCTGAGGGAGTGCCACACTGTCAGAGGGTCAGTACTGAGGGAGTGCCGCACTGTCAGAGGGTCAGTACTGAGGGAGTGCCGCACTGTCAGAGGGTCAGTGCTGAGGGAGTGCCGCACTGTCAGAGGTTCAGTGCTGAGGGAGTGCCTCACTGTCAGAGGGTCAGTACTGAGGGAGTGCCGCACTGTCAGAGGGTCAGTGCTGAGGGAGTGCCGCACTGTCAGAGGTCAGTGCTGGAGGGAGTGCCGCACTGTCAGAGGGTCAGTGCTGAGGGAGTGCCGCACTGTCAGAGGGTCAGTGCTGAGGGAATGCCGCACTGTCAGAGGGTCAGTGCTGAGGGAGTGCCGCACTGTCAGAGGGTCAGTGCTGAGGGAGTGCCGCACTGTTGGAGGTACTATCATTCGAATGGGAAATTAAAGTGTGGGATGATCTGCTTTGTAAGCTTGGTACCAGTGATTTCACGGTCAGTTTTTTTGGAAGAGCCGGGGAGGTTCTCTCTCGCCCCTGGGCTGATGTTGACCCCTCGAGTCACATCACTGAATCAGATTGGTCGCTATCGCATTGATATTCCTGGGATCTTGCTGTGCTGATTGGTTTCCTACATGACAAACGTGATGGAGAAGTGTTGTCATTGCGCAATGTGGGATGTTCTGAGTTTGGGTAAGGTCCGATTTCTGTTAAAAAAAAACACGGCCAAGACCCTGTGAGGGCCCAGATTGGAGCTGTCATGACAGGGGTCTGGCTCAGTGCACCGTCCTGTCCCCTCGGGACCCAGCTCACTGACCCCGGGGTCCTGTCCCCTCGGGACCCAGCTCGCTGACCCCGGGGTCCTGTCCCCTCGGGACCCAGCTCGCTGACCCCGGGGTCCTGTCCCCTCGGGACCCAGCTCGCTGACCCCGGGGTCCTGTCCCCTCGGGACCCAGCTCTCTGACCCCGGGGTCCTGTCCCCTCGGGACCCAGCTCGCTGACCCCGGGGTCCTGTCCCCTCGGGACCCAGCTCGCTGACCCCGGGGTCCTGTCCCCTCGGGACCCAGCTCGCTGACCCCGGGGTCCTGTCCCCTCGGGACCCAGCTCGCTGACCCCGGGGTCCTGTCCCCTCGGGACCCAGCTCGCTGACCCCGGGGTCCTGTCCCCTCGGGACCCAGCTCGCTGACCCCGGGGTCCTGTCCCCTCGGGACCCAGCTCGCTGACCCCGGGGTCCTGTCTCCTCGGGACCCAGCTCGCTGACCCCGGGGTCCTGTCCCCTCGGGTCCCAGCTCGCTGACCCCGGGACGGGGCGGGGGGGCTTTCCCGCAGAGCCCATGGCCCAGGGGGTGCTGCTGAGAGTAACGGCCTCTGTGACAGTGACATGGTGACTGGGCTCGGGTAATTATGCCCCCCGCTGCGGGAACTGTTGTGGCAGGAAGCAATGGAAGCTTATTTTGTTGTGGTGGTTTATTTTGTCTTTAATTTATTTCAGGAAGGGGTGAGGCTGAGTGTGTTGTTGTGCGAGGAGCTGTGCCAAGATGGGTGGGTCCACGTCAGCTCTGCGAATTCCATGAGTGAGAGAATTTGCTCGGAGCTGAGATTGATTTCCCCGAGGGATGTCAGACCCAATACCCGTCACTGCAGCTAAACACACCCCCCATCACTGCTCCACTCAGACTAACTGGGACCACCTCCTCACATTCCAATCCCTGTCGGATACGGATTCGGAATGTGTTGCTGTAGCTTGTTCCTCCTCAGAATCACAGGATCCCAACAGTGCGGTAGGAGGCCATTCGGTCTATCGAGCCTGTACTAACAATACAAGGGTCAGTGCTGAGGGAGTGCCGCACTGTCAGAGGGTCAGTGCTGAGGGAGTGCCGCACTGTCAGAGGGTCAGTACTGAGGGAGTGCCGCACTGTCAGAGGGTCAGTGCTGAGGGAGTGCCGCACTGTCAGAGGGTCAGTGCTGAGGGAGTGCCACACTGTCAGAGGGTCAGTACTGAGGGAGCGCCGCACTGTCAGAGGGTCAGTGCTGAGGGAGTGCCGCACTATACCTCTATCCCCATCTTACCTATGTAACTATCTAAATGCTTTTTAAAAGATATAATTGTACCCACCTCTACTACTACCCTCTGGCAGCTTGTTCCAG
>NC_137358.1:1371585-1404085 GCF_965287045.1 Carcharhinus amblyrhynchos
CGATGTGAGAGAGAGAGAAAGGATTCGAATCCTTTTATATCAGTAGATTTTCCAAAAGAATTTTCCAGAATCAGCTTTGTAAGCTCCATGTGGAGGGGTTTATATTGAGAGATGATATCAATGTTTGCTTGGGGAGGTTTATATGACATCATGTGTGCGTTGGGAGGGTGGGGGGGGGTTGCAGTGTGTATAAAATCCCACATCCTTCAGCCTGAGACCTCATTCTAAACAAGGCTTTTGTCCTTTCAGCTGTCGGTATTATTTATAGAGCGGAGAAAACAATTCTAAACAATCACTGAGATCATATTTAGTATCTTGTGGAGAATATCCATCCACCAAAGCACGAAAAATCCAAAATAGAATCACAGTCGGGAGAAAAATATCCTTCAGCTCCAATATTGGAAATGTATATTCCAGAACCTGGTCTCGTTTCCTTTTTCCTTCTCTGAGTGTTGTTCACCTTCTCATTCTGCTGAATGCCCATCACGAACCTGTGAACCTTCCCTGTAAGTGTTGGTGCCTATTCGACTGCAGATTGCTTCACCAATGTTAAGACTCTAATCCACACTGGTGTTCTTCAGCTCACTCTCCAATGCACAAACCGTCTTATCTTCCATTGGTAACAACTGGGATAATTCAACACTTAGCCCTCCCAAAGTCACACCCCCTGCCCCTTGGGGAAGGGTCTCTGACAAGGTACCGTACTGGCAATGCTGTTAGTATCCACCCTCTTTCACCAATGTGTGTCGCTGAGAGCCAAACCCGATCCCTTCATAACTGTTCTGTGGGAGGCTCATATGGACTGAACTGTGTTCCTCTCTCCACAGACACTGTCAGACCTGCTGAGGTTATAAAGCACTGTCTGTTTTCATTTCAGATTTTCAGCACCTGTCAGAGGGTCAGTACTGAGGGAGTGCCGCACTGTCAGAGGGTTAGTGTGAGGGAGTGTCGCACTGTCACAGGGTCAGTACTGAGGGAGTGCCGCACTGTCAGAGGGTTAGTGTGAGGGAGTGTCGCACTGTCACAGGGTCAGTACTGAGGGAGTGCCGCACTGTCAGGGGGTCAGTACTGAGGGAGTGCCGCACTGTCAGAGGGTCAGTGCTGAGGGAGTGCCGCACTGTCAGAGGGTCAGTGCTGAGGGAGTGCCGCACTGTCAGAGGGTCAGTGCTGAGGGAGTGCCGCACTGTCAGAGGGTCAGTGCTGAGGGAGTGCCGCACTGTCAGGGGGTCAGTACTGAGGGAGTGCCGCACTGTCAGAGGGTCAGTGCTGAGGGAGTGCCGCACTGTCAGAGGGTCAGTGCTGAGGGAGTGCCGCACTGTCAGAGGGTCAGTGCTGAGGGAGTGCCGCACTGTCAGAGGGTCAGTGCTGAGGGAGTGCCGCACTGTCAGAGGGTCAGTGCTGAGGGAGTGCCGCACTGTCAGAGGGTCAGTGCTGAGGGAGTGCCGCACTGTCAGAGCGTCAGTACTGAGGGAGTGCCGCACTGTCAGAGGGTCAGTGCTGAGGGAGTGCCGCACTGTCAGAGGGTCAGTGCTGAGGGAGCGCCGCACTGTCAGAGCGTCAGTACTGAGGGAGTGCCGCACTGTCAGAGGGTCAGTGCTGAGGGAGTGCCGCACTGTCAGAGGGTCAGTGCTGAGGGAGTGCCGCACTGTCAGAGGGTCAGTGCTGAGGGAGTGCCGCACTGTCAGAGGGTCAGTGCTGAGGGAGTGCCGCACTGTCAGAGGGTCAGTGCTGAGGGAGTGCCGCACTGTCAGAGGGTCAGTGCTGAGGGAGTGCCGCACTGTCAGAGGGTCAGTGCTGAGGGAGTGCCGCACTGTCAGAGGGTCAGTGCTGAGGGAGTGCCGCACTGTCAGAGGGTCAGTGCTGAGGGAGTGCTGCTGCCTTTTCAGTCCAGTGTTAGACTGAGACCCTGTGCAGTTGTTTAGTTCAATGGGGTCAGTGCAAGGCAGTGAAATCCTCCTTGTACCCTGTCCATTACCCAGAGGGAATAAAAATATTATCTGGTCAGTAATCTCACTGTTCTTTCTGGGGTCCTGCTTAGTTGAAGTTTTGTATCACAGCTGCTGCAAGCACAGCGGAAACTGCACTTCATTAACTTGGAGTATTCAGTGATAGGGAGAAAGAAACTCAAATCAGGAGAAGGCCATTCGGCCCATCAAACCTGCTCCCCCATTCATTTTGATCATGGCTGATCATCGAATTCAATATCCTGACCCCCCCCTTTCCCCCATATCCCTCAATCCCCTCAGCCCCAAGAGCGATATCTAATCTCTTCCTGAAATCACACAACATTTTGGCCTCTGTGGGAGTGAACTCCACACATTCCCCACCCTCTGGGTAAAGAAATTTCTTCTTGTCTTTTACAGATGCCCCATAGAAAGCATTCTTTCTGGTTGGATCACAGCTCGGTCTGGGCTCCTGCTCTGCCCAAGACCGCAAGGAACTACAAAGGTAGTGAATGTAGCCCCAATCCGTCACACAAAACAGCCTCCCATCCATTGACTCTGTCTACACTTCCCGCTGCCTCAGCAATGCAGCCAGCATAATTAAAGACCCCACACACCCCGGACATTCTCTCTTCCACCTTCTTCCATCAGGAGAAAGGCTCAAAAGTCTGAGGTCCCGTACCAACCGACTCAAGAACAGCTTCTTCCCCGCTGCTGTCAGACTTTTGAATGGACCTACCTCGCATTAAGTTGATCTTTCTCTACACCCTCGCTATGACTGTAACACTACATTCTGCACCCTCTCCTTTGCTTTTCTATGAACGGTATGCTTTGTCTGTATAGCACGCAAGAAATAATGCTTTTCACTGTATCCCAACACATCTGACAATAATAAATCAAATCAAATCATCTTAGTGCTTAAAGCTTTATCCCTTCTCCTCAAACTATAAGGCCTGATTCTGCAGAAAATGGAAGTCACTATACGAAGACAAGTTCCTTCTTCTCCACTCAAAACCTTGTCTGATGTTAATAAAAGGATAGCAAGAGTTTTTATAAATATATAAAAAGGAAGAGGCTGGCTAGGGTGAACGTTGGACCCTTAGAGGATGAGAAGGGGGACTTAGTGGTAGGGGATGGGGAAATGGCTGAGGTCTTGAATAACTTTTTTGTTTCAGTCTTCACGGAGGAGGACGTGAATAATTTGTCGGGTGTTAGAGACGGAAAGGTGGGAGGACTGGAGGGCCTGAATGACATTACTGTTACTAGAGAGGCGGTGCTCGACAGACTAGAGAGACTGATTGTGGACAAGTCCCCAGGACCAGATGGAATGCATCCGAGGGTTCTGAAAGAAATGGCGGAGGTGATAGTGGATGCCTTGGTGGTTATTTTCCAAACGCCGCTGGATTCCGGGGAAGTACCAGAAGATTGGAAAATGGCTAATGTTACACCGTTGTTTAAGAAGGGTACCAGGCAAAAGGCAGGGAATTATAGGCCGGTTAGTTTAACGTCTGTTGTAGGTAAAATGTTAGAATCCGTCATTAAGGAGGAAATTGCGAGGCATCTTGAAGGGAATTGCTTGATAGAGCAGACGCAGCAGGGTTTCGTTAAGGGGAAGTCGTATCTGACAAATTTATTGGAGTTCTATGAGGATGTGTCTAGGGCAGTGGATAGAGGAGAGCCGGTGGATGTGGTCTTTCTTGATTTTCAGAAGGTGTTTGACAAAGTACCTCACAAGAGGTTATTGAAGAAGGTAAGGGGGCATGGAGTTGGGGGTAGGGTGTTAGCGTGGATAGAGGATTGGTTGTCAAATAGGAGACAGAGAGTGGGGGTTAATGGGTGCTATTTGGATTGGAGGTTGGTGACTAGTGGAGTGCCCCAGGGGTCGGTGCTGGGGCCTCAGCTATTTACCATTTATATAGATGATCTGGAGGAGGGAACCGAGTGTATGGTGTCGAAATTTGCTGATGACACCAAGATTGGTGGAACGGCAAATTGCGCGGAGGGTGTGGAGAGTCTGCAGAAGGATCTAGATAGGCTGGGCGAATGGGCCAGGAAATGGCAAATGGAATTTAATGTTGGCAAGTGTGAGGTGGTCCACTTTGGTAGGAATAATGGTAGGAAGGACTATTACTTATGTGGCGAAAAACTGCAGCAGGCGACGGTGCAGAGGGACCTCGGGGTCCTTGTGCATGAGTCGCAAAAACCCAGTCTGCAGGTGCAGCAGGTGGTCAGGAAGGCGAATGGGATGCTGGCCTTCATAGCGAGGGGGATTGAATATAAAAGTAGGGAGGTCTTGCTGCAGCTGTATAGGGCATTGGTGAGGCCGCAGCTGGAGTACTGTGTGCAGTTTTGGGCGCCGTACTTACACAAGGATATTTTGGCCTTGGAGGGAGTGCAGAGGAGGTTTACTAGGCTGATACCGGAGTTGAGGGGGTTGAGCTATGAGGAGAGGCTGAATAAACTAGGCTTGTACTCGTTAGAGTTTAGAAGAATGAGGGGAGATCTCATTGAGGCATATAAGATGATGAATGGGATGGATAGGATAGAGGTGGAGAGGCTCTTCCCACTCAGAAAGGACAGTAGGACTAGGGGGCACAGCCTCAAGATAAAGGGGGTGCGGTTTAGATCGGAGTTGAGGAGGAACTTCTTCACTCAAAGGGTGGTGAATCTCTGGAATTCTCTGCCCGTTGAAGTGGTGGAGGCTGCCTCGCTAAATATTTTTAAGACGCGGGTTGATGGGTTTTTGATAAGCGAGGGGATTAAGGGTTATGGGGAGAGGGCGGGAAAGTGGAACTGAGCCACGACAGATCAGCCATGATCTTATTGAATGGCGGGGCAGGCTCGAAGGGCCAGATGGCCTACTCCTGCTCCTATTTCTTATGTTCTTATGTTCTTATGATGTTTTGCTGCAATTGTACAGGTGAGGCCACACCCGGAGTATTGTGTGCAGTTTTGGTTCCTTATCTGAGGAAGGATGTCCTTGCTATAGAGGGAGTGCAGCGAGGGTTTACCAGGCTGATTCCTGGGATGGCAGGTCTGTCATATCAGGAGAGACTAAGTCGGTTAGGATTATATTCACTGGAGTTTAGAAGAGTGAAGGAGGATCTCATAGAAACTTATAAAATTCTAACAGGGTTAGACAGGGTAGATTCAGAAAGAATGTTCCCGATGGTGGGGGAGTCCAGAACTAGGGGATCAGAGTTTGAGGATAAGGGGTAAACCTTTTAGAACTGAGGTGAGGGGAAATTTCTTCACCCAGAGGGTGGGGAATGTGTGGAATTCACTCCCACAGAAAGTAGTTGAGGCCAAAACGTTGTGTGATTTCACGATGGAATTAGATATCGCTCTTGGGGTTAAAGGGATCGAGGGACAATGGGGGGAGGTGGAAATCAGGTTATTGAATTCGATGATCAGCCGTGATCAAAGTGAATGGGGGAGCAGGCTCAAAGGGCCAAATGGCCTCTTCCTGCTCCTAGTTTCTATGTCCCTATGATTGGTAGCTGGTGTTAATCTGAACTCAAATGCCCCTTGTTCCATTGGCACATTCAGAGACAGGTGGCATCTTTCCTCAGGCAAATATTAAGGATGTTGCAGGAAAAAATATTAAACATTAATGTAAACATTTATTGAAATGAGGTTGTGGACATTCCCCAGATTCCTGTGTCTGGAATAATGGAGTATGAGGTAGGATGACTCCCTGATGTTGGGTGAATCCAGTCTGGAGAGTTTGGACCTTGTGTACACTGGCACTCACAGATAGACCGATACTCACCCCGATGCCAGTGAGAGGCAATGGAAACCTTCCCCGTGGATGGAGATGTTATCCCGGATCGGGCAGTCAGCAGGCAAAACCCCCGGCAAGTGTGTAAATAAACTGAATATTTACCGTCTGAAAGTTGCCAGTCACAAAATACAGTGAAGTTAAATCTTAACGTGCAGATTGCGTAGATAAACTGAGTTCAGCCACAGCTGTAAGGTTCAGCAGAGGGCTGGGGGAATTTGTGAAAATTCACCCTCGGAAATGAGGGCTCCCCTGCCAAGGGGTGATGTTTATTCACCATCTCGAGTTGCCCTGAGCAGATTGTGGTGAGCCTTATTCATAAACTGCTGCAGAGAACAAGGTCTGGCCCGATCCTGGATAATGCTGCTTTGTGGATAAGCCTGTGACAGTGTAGGACATTAGATATAGGAGCAGAATGAGGCCACTCAGCCCTTCGAGTCTGCTCCGCCATTCAATCAGGGCTGATATGTTTCTCAATCCCCTCTTCCCGCCTTTTCCCTGTATCCTTTGATCCCCTTATTAATCAGGAACCGATCTATCTCTGTCTTAAAGACACTCAGTGACCCGGCCTCTACAGCCTCCTGCGGCAAAGAGTTCCACAGATTCCCCACTCTCTGGCTGAAGGAATCCCTCCTCGTCTCTGTTTTAAAGGATCGTCCCTTCACTCTGAGGCCGTGCCCTTGGATCCGAGTCTCTCCGACTAAGGGAGAAATCTTCCCCATGTCCACTCTATCCAGGTCTTTCAGTACTCTGTAAATGAGATCACCCCCTCATCCTTTTAAACCCCATTCAGTATAGGCTTTATCGAGCGTGGGGAAACTTATCGAAAGCTCCCGGTCAGAGAGTGGGGAGCACTCCCACATCTCTTTCACCCTGTGTCCGTGCCCCTGCTTGGGTCCTGAAAGGAGAGAGTGCAGACACCAACCAGGCTTCAGATCCCGGAATCCAACCACAACATCTGCACCTTCCCTCCCTACACCCCAAATAACTCCCTTCATCTCCTGATGGTATTGCCTCATTCTCCACCTGATCCAGAGGGCAGGGAACTTGGACAATAGAAACTGCCCCTCACCCCAATCAGCGAACACATCGAGATATTCTTAACCCTTATAGAATCATAGAATCCCCTATCGTGCAGGATTGAACCTGCACCGACCCCCCCAAAAGAGCACCTTACCCAGGCCCACTCACCCTGTTTAAAAATTCCCCATGCCCTGAGATGGAGTTTTCTGACGCAATCCACACCTTCAGATTTAATTTCACTTCATTTTACGATTGGCAACTTTCAGACGGCAAATATTCAGTTTGTTTCTATGCTGATTTGTTGCACGGATTTCAGGTTACACCCACCCTAACCCCACCACCCAACACACTGACCCCACTGATTCACCTAACCTGCACATCTTTGGACGCTAAGGAACAATTTAGCATGGCCAATCCCCTTAACTTGCACATCTATGGCGGAGGAAACCCAGTAAGAAGTCTGACAACACCAGGTTAAAGTCCAACCGATTTATTTGATAGTAAACTCACAAGCTTTTGGAGTTTGCCTCTTTGTCAGGTGAATGGAGAGTTCTGGCCTCAGACAGAGCATATAACAGCACAGACAATTTACAGATTACTGATTAGAACGTGAATCTTTACACCTAACCTGCTGTTCAAGTCTTAAAGTGGCCGACAGTGTGAGTGGAAGGAGCACTGATCACAGGTTAAAGAGATGTGTATTGTCTCCAGACAGTACAGTAAGTGAGGTTTTGCAAACCCAGGCAAGTCACGGGAGTTACAGATAGTGCGACATGAACCCAAGATCCCTGTTGAGACCGTCCTCATGTGTGCGGAACTTGGCTCTCACATCGGAGGAAACCCATGCAGACACGGGGAGAATGTGCAGACTCCACACAGACAGTGACCCAAAGTCGGGAATCGAACCCGGGTCCCCGGCACTCTGGGGCAGCCGTGCTAATGTAGCTGATTTACTCTCTGGATGGTGACTGGGCGACTGAGAGAGACTCCAGCCAGGGGTGTCTAGTGTGAGTCGCTGGTAGTGTCAGGGTGGGTGTGGAGTCTGTACCGCAGGGCAGCCCTTTGCCTCTGAGTCACTGTGTCATGGGCTCGGCCTAGGACACTGTGATTGAGCCTGACTGCAGCCTGCAGGCTGATTCTCTGGTGTGGGAATGAGAGACTGGCTGAGACGATGACACCAGCCTCTATCTCTCAGCCTGTGTGGGCTTCATGTCCTATTCCTGCACCAATCCTCTCATCCTGACACGTCATTCGTCTCATTGCTCTCTGTGGGATCATGCTGTGTAATACTGGCCACCATTTCTGCCTGTGTTACGTAGATCCATTCACCAACCGGAGGCAACTCGCTACGGACAATAAACCTGAGACTTGACAGTGGGTTCAGTTTAAAAATGTGAATAGCGAGGTGCAGCCGTGACCTGGGAAGTCACATTGTGTCTCTTCCAGATCATTTTCTTTATTCATCCCTGGGACATGGGCCTCGCTGTCTGGGTCAGCATTTATTACCCATCCCTAGTTACCCCTTGAGAAGGTGGGGGTGAGCTGCCTTCTTGAATCGCTGCAGTCCACGTGCTGTGGGTTGGCCCACAGTGTCGTTAGGGAGGGAATTCCAGGGTTTTGACCCAGTGACAGTGAAGGAACAGCTGATATATTTCCCAGTCGGGATGGTGAGTGGCTTGGAGAGGAGTGTACAGGTGGGGGTGTTCCCCACGTATCTGCTGCTCTTGTCCTTCTAGATGGAAGTGGTGGTGGGTTTGGAAGGTGCTGCCTAAGGATCTTTGGTGAGTTGCTGCAGTGCGTCTTGTAGATGGTACACACTGCTGCTACTGAGCATCGGGAGTGGAGGGAGTGGGTGTTTGTAGGTATGGTGCCAATCACGTGGGGCTGCTTTGTCCTGGATGGTTTGAGTAAAGGCAGCCTCGCCAACACCCTGTCTGCACTCTCTGAGTGTTTGATACTGGACTCAACCCGTCTCATCCTCCCAGTCACACTCACACTCACCTCACTGGTGCAGTCGGAGGGTCCGATGTTTGGAGACATCTCAACGGAAGTAAAAGATCTAAGCAGCCTCTAACTCGGATATCAGGATACTATCATTCCCAAGTACGGGAAGATCGGAATCACTGGCACGAAAAGAATCATTTGACCAGCCTGGTTCTACGATACAGGAGTTATTGACCAATCCCGGTGATCGATTTCTATCCGTGAATCTACGACAGGCCCAGATACGAGGTGAGGAAAATCCTTAGTGGGAGAGAACTTTGGGAACCATGGATCCAAACTCCTCTCTCCTCCCAAGCTCCATTCCCCACACGTCATGTTCCAAAATACTCAGATCCTGAACTCCCCCCAAATCATACTTTACGCAGCTTTTTTTCATTTGTCCCCAGCCTGTGGGCATTGCTGGCTGTGTCAGCATTTACTGACTATCCCTAACTGCCCTCCATCTCCGAGGATAGGGAAGAGCCACAGTCACGTGTAGGCCAGACCGGGTAAGGATGGCAGATTTCCCTCCCTAAAGGACATTAGTGAACCAGATGGGTTTTTCCAACAATGGTTTCATGGTCATCAGTAGATTCTTAATTCCAGATTTTTATTGAATTCAAATTTCACCATCTTCCAGGGTGGGATTTGAACCTGGGTCACTGGAACATTACCCTGGCTCTCTGGATCACTAACCCACTAGGCCACTGCATTAGAATGAATCAGTACTAACTGTTCCCATCGTCTCCCTGGGAAGCCAACCCCATAGGCTGGTCACTCACACGTCGGGATATTATTCCTGCTGATCAGAGTTTATGAGTTGACTCCCTGGACCGACTCCCGGGGACAAGGTGGAAGAGCTCGACACTGTTTACACGACCGAGGCCCTTTACAATCCTAAAAAAATGAACGTCACATTCCTCAGTGCGCAGTGTATGTGATCGCTGTTATTAATCCAATCCCTCCCTCTCCACCAACATTCCTGATCGATTCAATAACGGATACACGGGGAGTGAAAGGAGCAAGAATGCATTTTATTTATTTTTTTGCTATGTTCACAGAAGTACAGCAGTACATGCATATTGGAGTGAAATCTCACTACATACAGGAGGGGAGCTTTACACTGAGGAGGATATTAAAGAGACAAGGCAGTGATTGCAAAAGGAGCAAGAAATGGAATAGTATCGTTGGAGACATGCATATTACTAATGGCCAATCAGAAACTAATTTGTCCGTGTCCTATAACATCATTACCATGTACACATTTTTATTTCTATCAGTCATGGCATTCAGAGATGCTGCCGTTTAAATATTCCTTCAAACTCCTGCGAGTCTCACAGGCTAGAATGATACTGTTACTGAGAATAGTGCACCAGATGCGTGGTTGTTGTTGGTTGATTAGTGTTTGCTATTGTAGTGGGGAATGTACGTCCGCTCTCTCTCTCTCTCTCTCTCTCTTTCCGTTATGCCTCAGTCTGCCCCTGCTATTGGCATAACCCTTTCTCCACCACCCTGGGGATCAACTCAGCCCTACACCCAAACTCAACCTCACTGTCAGCGTCAGCACGGATCTCAAAGACTGCCACATCGCAGTAACACCCAGGCGTCCTCAGCCACTGACCCTTCCTCATTCTCAATTCATTTCCCCAGAAAGAATCTCAAATGTGTTTGAACCACATTTTAAATATTCAGCTGTCTCGAGGACACAAAGATTTCCATTTCCAGCGTTCTTTACAGTAGCAAGTTACAGTGAATTCTGAGGGTGGAGAGTTCCACCCGGGGACTGATAGACCCACAGCCCCATCCAGGACACAACAAATTGTTATTCTACCTCAGCTTTTACCCTTTAAACGTTGGAAGTCACCTTTGACATCCAGCTACCAAGTAAGTCGTTGCTTATCGAAGACTGCTGGGTGCAGCAAAACAGGAGTTTTGAGGGGAAACTGAGATTTCTACACGCCCACTACAACACACCCACTCACTGGCGATGGAGGGAGGGGGGCAAAGAGCCCCCTTTTAAATAGGGAACCACCTCTCTTATATTTTCCCTTCCCTGTTTAATTGCATCAAAAGGTAGTTTTATATTTCCACTAACTCTATCATTCTAGCCTCTGGCTCCTGTTGATAAGGGGGGAGGGGAAGGGGAATTTGGGGACCATGTATTCAATACTTGGCACTGTAGTAATATGGCCTGTAGTATCCATGGTAACCTGCGTAGCCATAGCCTTTTCCGTAGACTGCGTAGGGATAACCCTTCCCGCAGCTGTCATCTCCGTCACAATATTCCCTGTTCACTTCAGCTGGGCTCTTGTAGATTTCTCTAACACTGAAACAACACAGGAGGGTTAGTTTGATACAGACAATATGTAATGTACAGATAGCTTCATACAGCACCTTTAATAGTGTTTAATAGTGTTGTTAGGAGCGGCACGGTGGCTCAGTGGTCAGCACTGCTGCCTCACAGCACCAGGTACCCAGGGTCAATGCCAGCCTGGAGAGAGTGGACGTGGAGAGGATGTTTCCACTAGTAGGAAAAACTCGAACCAGAGGGGGCACAGCCTCAGGGTAAAGGGACGACCCTTTAAAACAGAGATGAGGAGGAATTTCTTCAACCAGAGAGTGGGGAATCTGTGGAACTCTTTGCTGCAGAGGAGGCCGGGTCACTGAGTGTCTTTAAGACAGAGATAGATCGGTTCCTGATTAATAAGGGGATCAGGGGAAAAGGCAGGAGAATGGGGATGAGAAAAATATCAGCCATGATCGAATGGCGGGGCAGACTCGATGGGCCGAGTGGCCTAATTCTGCTCCTAAGTTTTATGGACTTGTGTCAATGTCTGTGTGGAGTTTACGCATTCTCCCCATGTCTGTGTGGGTCTCCTCCGGATGCTCCGGTTTCCCAGACTCCAAAGATGTGCGGGTTAGGTGGGATTGGCCATGCTAAATTGCCGCTTAGTGTCTCAAGATGTGTAGGTTAGGGGGATTAGTGGGGTAAATGCATGGGGCAATGGGGATAGGGTGGGAATTAGGCCTGGGTAAGATGCTGTGCTGGAGAATCGGTGCTGACTCGATGGGCTGAATGGCCTCATTCTGTACTGTAGGGATTCTAGAGAACCCAGATTTCATGGACAGAGACGCAGTAGGAGAGGTGAGAAAACACCACTGGGGGATCCACAGACACAGACACTCAGTGGGGAATCTTCCTGTCTCGCCCACCATGGGAACTGGAGCAGGCCGGGGAGGGGGCGAGGGGGGTGGGTTTGGGGGGGGTGGTGATGGTGGGGAGCCTTGGTGGAACGTGCAAAGGCCTGTTGACCTCAAGGGGGGATTTTTCTGCTTCTTCTGGGCAAGCACAGCTAGAAAATCCCAGCTAATGTTTCTTTATTCTTTCACAGAGTGTGGGTCTCACTGACTGGAGCACTTATTCCCATCCCTAATTATTACCCCATGAACTCAGCCTCACTCGGCCATTTCAGAGGGCAGTTGAGAATTAACTACATTGCTGTGGGACTGGAGTCACGTGTAGGCCAGACCGGGTAAGGACGGCAGATTTCCTTCCCTAAAGGGAACCAGATGGGTTTACAAAAATTGACAATAGTTGTCATGGTCACCATTACGGAGACTAAACTTCGCTCTGTGAAATCTAGAATCTCTAGAATCCCTAAAGTGCCGAATGAGGCCATTCAGCCCATCGAGTCAGCGCTGATTCTCCAGCAGAGCATCTTATCCAGACCTACAATCCCCACACTATCCCCATTGCCCCATGCATTTACCCCACTAATCCCCCTAACCTACACATCTTGAGACACTAAGCGGCAATTTAGCATGGCCAATCCCACCTAACCTGCGCATCTTTGGAGTCTGGGAAATCGGAGAATCCGGAGACTAAACTTTGATTCCTGTGGGGGGGAACACGGTGACACAGTGATTAGCACTGTTGCCACAAGGCACCAGGGACCCGGGTTCAATTCCAGCCTCAGGTCACTGTCTGTGTGGAGTCTGCACATTCTCCCCGTGTCTGCGTGGGTTTCCTCTGGGTGCTCTGGTTTCCTCCCACAGTCTGAAAGCCGTGCTGGTTAGGGTGTATTGGGCCGTGCTAAACTCTCCCTCAGTGTAACCCGAACAGGAGTGTGGCGACTAGGGGAATTTTCACATCAACTTCATTGCAGCGTTAACATAAGCCTTTTTGTGACACTAACAGTAAATAAACCTTAAAAACTTTTTTTTTAGATTTATCTCTGATGGGGAAGTTGGTGATTTTGTCAGTGTAAGGTTGACAGATTTGCTGGGACTTGTTGAGAGAGTGAGAGAGAGAACTCACCTCTCGTATGAGGGGACGTGGTGATAGTATCCATAAGTGTGTCTTTTTCTCCTCACAAAGTTGTTTGCAGATTGTTTATCCACGAAGGTTTCTGAAGTGAATATAAAAGTCACTGGGTTAATGAACAACAAGCGTACAAAACATCACTGGAAACATATAGCCCATTGCAAAGGTTCAGCCAGGCTCTGGGATTGGGAAGGACTGTCCTCACGACTCAGAGAATGAAGAACTCACACAGTGTCCAGACCCATGGAGATGTTAGAGATAACTTCAGTGTCCCTGGATAGGGACAGGACAGATCACCTTGGATTCCAGCCCCTTGTCAGTGAGGGTCAGTGTGTGTGGGACCCCAGTGAGAGTCAGTGTGTGTGGGACCCGTACCCCAGTGAGAGTCAGTGTGTGTGGGACCCGTACCCCAGTGAGAGTCAGTAATTTGAGGGAAGGTACTTTAGCAAAAGAAATAAATGGATTTTCTGGTCTCTGGTGAAACTGACAATTGGAGTGGGTTTATTTGCAGAGATTTCAATGTGTCAGCACAGAAATACTGGATTGAATCAGCCCTCTGAGTTTTTACGCCTGGGACCAGGGCAGTTGGCTGAAGAATCACCGTGTGAGTGATCTCAGCATCCACAAAGGAGATTGTGTTGTTCTGTTTGAGATTACTGTCTGTTTAGCTTACTGCCTAACATCAGTTTCTCCAGAATAACACTGCCCGTCACTGTGCTGTGGGTAATTACAGGATTACATTGCGTTTAGCAATCACAATATGGGATTACTAACAGCAGACAGGGAATTATACAGAGAATAAAAGATAATTAGCATCATTGTAGGGCAGTGGTTTCAATGTGGCTTCGGGATGACATCAGTTGGATTTTAAATACCGTTTGAGACTTTCTCCCATTTGCAGCTTCACTAAAATTGCAGCTTTCCCAATCCTGGATCCTTTCCCCAAATTCACACATCAGAAAAAATAACAAAGACTCTGAATTCAGTCTCTGGATCCACACAAACCCAGACACAGCTGAGAGATTCATTCACAAACTCCAATCTCTCTCCAGTCCTCAGCCTCCCTCCCTCCCTCCACACTCCCTCCTTCCACACTCCCTCCCTCCACACTCCCTCCCTCCACACTCCCTCCCTCCACACTCCCTCCCTCCACACTCCCTCCCTCCACACTCCCTCCCTCCACACTCCCATGTCCCTCCCACTCCCCCCACACTCCTCTGTCCCTCACACTCCCCCCCTCAGCTCCCCTCGCCTGCTGTCCTTCCCTCCCTCACCCTCACTGAGTGAATGTGAGTTAAAGGTACGAACCATCCTTCTCAGCTGGACCGACAAATTCTTTGGGAGCTGGAAGAGAGAAGGTGCAGTGAGAGTGAGCCCGTGGACAGGTCACAGAATCAGTAACTAGTCAGAGCAAGTGGGGGTGGGGGGTGGCTGGGGAGGGTGGTAGGATGGGTGTGGGTGGGGGTGGAGGGTGGTGGGGGGTGAGGTGGGTAGGGAGGATGGTAGGTGTGGGTTGGGATTGTGGTGGGGGTGAGGGATGGAGGTGGCTGGGAGGGTGGTGGGGGTTGGTAGTGAGGGTGGGGGTGGGTGATGGGGATGAGGGGTGGGGGTAAGGATGGGGAGGGGTGGGGCAGGGTGGTGGGTGTGAGGTAGTGGGAGTGGGGCTGGGGTAGTGGGGGTGGGGCAGGGTGGTGGGAGTGGGGGAGGGTGGGGTGTTGTAGGGCAGGATGGGATTACAGGGAGTAACCATCGAGGGGTTTGGAGACACAGGGATTTGCTGGGATTAGGGAGCTGACGATATGATTTCTGATACAACGGAGGAGCAGTGGGATGAAGAGAGGGAGGAGGAAAGTGAAGAGAGATCCTGACGGGATTCCAGAATTCCCAACATAAATCTGGGAAGAGAAAAAGTAGCTGGAAATTCAGTGGATTTGATTGGACGATAGAAGGAGGTGAGGATTGGAGAGGCGGAGAGTGTATTCCTGATGAAACATTAATCATATTGGACCAGCAAACCGGGAAGAAACAACGGAAATATTTCTTTATTTGTTCACAGGATGTGGGAATCGCTGACTGGGCCCAGCAGTTAGTGCCCATCCCTAATTGCCCCCTGAGAAGGTGGAGGTGAGCTGCCCCCGAACCACGGCAGCCCCTGAGGTGTAGGTACACCCACAGTGCTGTTAGAGAGAGAGTTCCTGGATTTTGACCCAGTGACGGTGAGGGAGCAGCCGATGTGTTTCCAAGTGAGGACGGTGAGTGACTCAGAGGGGAAACTTCAGATGGTGGCACCCTTGTCCTTCTAGATGGGAGTGATGGTGGGTTTGGAAAGTGCTGTCTAAGGGTGTTTGGTGAGTTGCTGCCAGTGCATCTTGTAGATGGTACACACTGCTGCTACTGAGCCTCGGTGGTGGAGGGAGTGAGTGTTTATCTTTACATACACAGGCTCTAGAGGGAGAGGAAATGAAACCTGGAAAGCTTTGGGTTCCACATCACTCTCCCAGTCCCCCTCACTTCCTTCCTGAACACCGGAACCCAGCAGCGCACTATCACCACACCAGCTTCACTCTGGGCTCAGACATTCTAGGCAGAGTCTCAACATTTCCCCGGCAGGGTAGGTTAGAGACTGTGCAGGGAGCTGTAACCACCTCCAACAGCGCAGTGACTGGACAGGCAGTGAGACAGGTAACTGAGAGGATGAAATGTGATGTTGAGATGATACTTTTAGGGAAGAAAAATGGGGGGAGGATCTAAAAACTAAACAGTAAAAGGGAAAGGGGGCAGAGAGAGTTCAGACACAGAAACCTTTGGAAAATGGGAGGGTAAATTATTAAAAATAAAACACATCAACAAATGCATCCAAGACACAAGCAAAATAGAACTTCTGAATATTGAACTTGGCATATCCTGCATATCACGCAATGCAACATAAAATAACCAAGTATCACAGTCTGCAGTCCCACAACTAGATTAACCACTCTTAAGCTTTTGGTTCCTGTCTGACATTCTTTGATTTGATTTATTATTGTCACATATATTAGCATACAGTGAAATGTATTGTTTCTCGCACGCTATACAGACAAAGCATACCGTTCACAGAGAAGGAAAGGAGAGGGTGCAGAATGTAGAGTCACAGTCACAGCTAGGGTGTAGAGAAAGATCAGCTTTGTGCGAGGTAGGTTCTGTGTTGGTGCCAGAGTCTCTGGGGAAGAGGTTTGAGGGTGGCAGCTACCCTCCGCAAAGTGCCCAGCTGTGAGAATATTGAGGTTCCAGTTGGTAATGTTCTCACCTCTGGACTCAGAGGCTCGTGTGTTAAAGCTCTCTCAGCAAGCTGATTGGAGGGAGCGCTGAATCATCCCAAATGGGAGGTTAAAACAAGATCCCATCCACCCACACCGATTAAAATATTCTCTGGGACTATTTAAGACATTGATAAGAAGCTCTGAGAAACATCCCTCTGCATTGTCACCAAAGCTCAGATTATCTATTCATTTGTCTTGTGGCTGCTTTTGGGATCTTGCTGTACACCAGATTCCTCCCTGGGCATGTCTTCATTGCCACGGTGACTACACTGGAGAATGATCCGTCGTGTGGGAAGCACCTTTGGGTGCTAGATAAATGCAAGTTCCTGTTTGCTGGGTTTAGTAAAGAATGCTACTCCTTTTCTCAGCCCACACTGACACACACACACCTCTCAGCAAGACGTCACTCTGGTCAACATCCTCCGACTATCCTGCCTCCCATCTATGGGTAGTGAGGCAGGAGTTCCTGTTCCTCACACTGGGTAATTCATCCCGGCTCAATATTCCCAGGGAACCTGCCCTTAACCCAACTAAACCTTCCAAAATCTTCACACCCCCAGGGGGGTGGTAAGTGTGACGCAGCTGACAAAATTTGGTGAAGGCAAGAAGTGAACTGCACATTATTGCAACGAGGAAACTTCAAATAGAGGAGAGAATCGTGGAATCTCTACAGTGCAGAAGGAGGCCATTCAGCCCATCGAGCCTGCACCGACTACAATCCCACCCAGGCCCTATCAGCATAACCCCACACATTTACCCTAGCTAGTCCCCCCGACACTCAGGGGCAATTTAGCACGGCCAACCAAACTAAGCCGCACATCTGTGGGAGGAAACCGGAGCACCCGGAGGAAACCCACGCAGACACGGGGAGAACATGCAAACTCCACACACAAACAGTGACCCAAGTCGGGAATCGAACCCGGGGTCCCTGGCGCTGTGAGGTGGCAGTGCTAACCCACTGTGCCAGGGGCTAGGAAGTGAATGTGCTAACGCTACAGGTTGGAGGTTAGTAAAGGACAGGTTAGGAGGTAGGTTTTGGATGGTTTAATGATCGTACCTGCCATGCAGACGGCAGCCAGCGCACAGAGACTCAACAGAATCAAGGTTCTCATCTCAAAGCAGTTTCTGGTCAGGGTGATCCTGTGCTATCAGCTCAGATTGGCAGACAGAAAGATCAGGCCGGCTAGAACCATTGCAGCATTTTATTACCCGATCTGGGCTCATTAACCCAGGAACACCCCCGGGGCGGGGGGAATCGAGGTGGGAGGAACCTAGCGATGAGGGAGGGGAGATGGATGTCAGGGGGGGTCGCTGGAAGTTGTTTTTGGCAGGACCCCATGCTCTGGAAAGATGAAAGTTGGATTGCAAAAGGAACGCTGGAGCCAAAACTCATTACTCAGCTTCCAGAGTTTATTGCCGATCAAAGCCTGAAGGTGAATGCGAGGTGTAAGAATTTAATTATTCCACAGCCCGAGTTAGCGAAACACAACTGCTCCAAAAAACAACCTGTCACTAATTCAAACAAGCCCAATTTCACCGGGTTCCCAGTTATACCCCCCCACTGGACCCATTCCCACACTGCACAGGATAGACCCCCCTCCCCACACACTGTACAGCACAAACCCCCTCCCCACACACTGTACAACACAAACCCCCTCCCCACACACTGTACAACACAAACCCCCTCCCCACACCGTACAGCACAGCTCCCTTCTCCACACTGCACAGCACAGAGCCCTCCCCACACACACTGCACAGCACAGACCCCTCCCCACACTGCACAGCACAGATCCCCCTCCCCACACTCACTGTACAACACAAACCCCCTCCCCATATACTGTACAGCACAGACCCCTCCCCATATACTGTACAGCACTGTCATTCACTCACTGTCATCTAACACTCAGGGTCACTCTCCCTCACTCAGCGTCACTCTCCCTCACTCTATTGGTTGAGATCTTGCTCTGTGCAAATTAGCTGCCACATTTCCGTCATTGAAACCCCGTGCTGTCCCTGTCCTGGGAGTGTTTGATGGGGACAGTGTAGAGGGAGCTTTACTCTGTATCTAACCCCGTGCTGTACCTGTCCTGGGAGTGTTTGATGGGGACAGTGTAGAGGGAGCTTTACTCTGTATCTAACCCCGTGCTGTACCTGTCCTGGGAGTGTTTGATGGGGACAGTGTAGAGGGAGCTTTACTCTGTATCTAACCCCGTGCTGTACCTGTCCTGGGAGTGTTTGATGGGGACAGTGTAGAGGGAGCTTTACTCTGTATCTAACCCCGTGCTGTACCTGTCCTGGGAGTGTTTGATGGGGGACAGTGTAGAGGGAGCTTTACTCTGTATCTAACCCCGTGCTGTACCTGTCCTGGGAGTGTTTGATGGGGACAGTGTAGAGGGAGCTTTACTCTGTATCTAACCCCATGCTGTACCTGTCCTGGGAGTGTTTGATGGGGGATAGTGTAGAGGGAGCTTTACTCTGTATCTAACCCTCTGCTGTACCTGTCCTGGGAGTGTTTGGTGGGGACAGTGTAGAGGGAGCTTTACTCTGTATCTAACCCCGTGCTGTACCTGTCCTGGGAGTGTTTGATGGGGACAGTGTAGAGGGAGCTTTACTCTGTATCTAACCCCATGCTGTACCTGTCCTGGGAGTGTTTGATGGGGGGACAGTGTAGAGGGAGCTTTACTCTGTATCTAAACCCGTGCTGTACCCGTCCTGGGAGTGTTTGATGGGGACAGTGTAGAGGGAGCTTTACTCTGTATCTAACCCCGTACTGTACCTGTCCTGGGAGTGTTTGATGGGGGACAGTGTAGAGGGAGCTTTACTCTGTATCTAACCCCGTGCTGTACCTGTCCTGGGAGTGTTTGATGGGGACAGTGTAGAGGGAGCTTTACTCTGTATCTAACCCCATGCTGTACCTGTCCTGGGAGTGTTTGATGGGGACAGTGTAGAGGGAGCTTTACTCTGTATCTAACCCCGTGCTGTACCTGTCCTGGGAGTGTTTGATGGGGACAGTGTAGAGGGAGCTTTACTCTGTATCTAACCCCGTGCTGTACCTGTCCTGGGAGTGTTTGATGGGGACAGTGTAGAGGGAGCTTTACTCTGCATCTAACCCCGTGCTGTACTTGTCCTGGGAGTGTTTGATGGGGACAGTGTAGAGGGAGCTTTACTCTGTATCTAACCCCGTGCTGTACCTGTCCTGGGAGTGTTTGATGGGGGACAGTGTAGAGGGAGCTTTACTCTGTATCTAACCCCGTGCTGTACCTGTCCTGGGAGTGTTTGATGGGGGACAGTGTAGAGGGAGCTTTACTCTGTATCTAACCCCATGCTGTACCTGTCCTGGGAGTGTTTGATGGGGACAGTGTAGAGAGAGCTTTACTCTGTACCTAATCTACTGAATCAGCTTTAGAAGTCTGGATTCGGAGTGCAGACTCTGCAGAGGCTGCAAGGGTGAGCTAAATCAATTAAAGTTCCAGGCTGCGGCAGTCCTGAGAACCCTCTCCCTGATTGGGTTTCCAATTTATGGTTGAAGGAAAGACCATTGCTAAAACCCCGATTATCCAGTCGGACCACCAACATGTGGTCTCCAGATTTTTAAGAAAGGAAAAACATTAGTTATTTAAATTGCTCCCTAATGTCACAACTTCCAGCTCAAAAATTTGCAAGAATAATTTTAAAGTCACCTCCTTATTTGTGGGCAGCACAGTGGCAATTCGGAGCAGATGCTGGAATTCAGCCCTTCGATCAGTTCACGGCTGATCTCTCCCTGCTCTGAAATCCACCTCCCACCGGGGTCATTGTGGTTTTGAAATATAATTAACCAACTAAAGATTATGAAAGCTTCTTGAAGAAAAACAGTCCTTAAACAACGTCTTCTGAACAGTCTGGACAGTCAGTACTGAGGGAGTGCCGCACTGTCAGAGGGTCAATGCTGAGGGAGCGCCGCACTGTCAGAGGGTCAGTACTGAGGGAGCGCCGCACTGGCAGAGGGTCAGTGCTGAGGGAGCGCCGCACTGTCAGAGGGTCAGTACTGAGGGAGCGCCGCACTGGCAAAGGGTCAGTGCTGAGGGAGTGCCGCACTGTCAGAGGGTCAGTGCTGAGGGAGTGCCGCACTGTCAGAGGGTCAGTGCTGAGGGAGCGCCGCACTGTCAGAGGGTCGGTACTGAGGGAGTGCCGCACTGTCAGAGGGTCAGTGCTGAGGGAGTGCAACACTGTCAGAGGATCGGTACTGAGGGAGTGCCGCACTGTCAGAGGGTCAGTACTGAGGGAGTGCCGCACTGTCAGAGGGTCAGTACTGAGGGAGCGCCGCACTGTCAGAGGGTCAGTGCTGAGGGAGCGCCGCACTGTCAGAGGGTCAGTACTGAGGGAGCGCCGCACTGGCAGAGGGTCAGTGCTGAGGGAGTGCCGCACTGTCAGAGGGTCAGTGCTGAGGGAGTGCCGCACTGTCAGAGGGTCAGTGCTGAGGGAGCGCCGCACTGTCAGAGGGTCGGTACTGAGGGAGTGCCGCACTGTCAGAGGGTCAGTGCTGAGGGAGTGCAACACTGTCAGAGGATCGGTACTGAGGGAGTGCCGCACTGTCAGAGGGTCAGTACTGAGGGAGTGCCGCACTGTCAGAGGGTCAGTGCTGAGGGAGTGCCGCACTGTCAGAGGGTCAGTGCTGAGGGAGTGTCGCACTGTCAGAGGGTCAGTACTGAGGGAATGCCGCACTGTCAGAGGGTCAGTACTGAGGGAGTGCCGCACTGTCAGAGGGTCAGTACTGAGGGAGTGCCGCACTGTCAGAGGGTCAGTGCTGAGGGAGTGCTGCACTGTCAGAGGGTCAGTACTGAGGGAGTGCCGCGCTGTCAGAGGGTCAGTACTGAGGGAGTGCCGCACTGTCAGAGGGTCAGTACTGAGGGAGTGCCGCACTGTCAGAGGGTCAGTGCTGAGGGAGTGCCGCACTGTCAGAGGGTCAGTACTGAGGGAGTGCCGCACTGTCAGAGGGTCAGTGCTGAGGGAGTGCCGCACTGTCAGAGGGTCAGTACTGAGGGGGTGCCGAGGGTCAGTTTGCCCTCTGAAGAGGATATAAAAGCTCCTATGAAGTTATTTCTCCCCCGTGTTCTGGGCATTGTGTTTATTTCTCAGCTAACATTACTGAAACATTCTCCTCACTCTCACAGTTTCTGTCGTGGGATTTTGTGTTGTGTAAATCACTGCAGTGATCCCTTCACTCTAACAATGTCTTCTCTTTGATGGAGATTTCATTAGGTGTGAATGATTTTGTTTGGGGAATCCTTGTTGTTTCGGGAGGCCTGGAGGTTTCACTACGTGACTCCCCCCTCATTCCAGCCATCATTCGGCCAACACACCCACCTTGGCCTCTCTGCACCAATTGGAAAGCAATAAGACTCAATGACCAATCGGATACAGTGGAACAGTTGGCCATTCTCAATATTTCTGTCTCTGGGGACAGAGAAATACTGACAGGAAGTGAAAAAGGAAGCAACCTTTTTCCAAACCCTGATAGTTTTACTCCCGGGTCACACTCTGTAACATCCTGGAGATTCCTCAATCCCGGGAGACTCCAGGCCAATCCTTATTTCATGCTTTTCAATTCTGGTCATTTTCCACTGATGAAAGTGTGGAGTGTGCAGGGTGAGGTATTGTCCAGCGCTGCCTGGGAGTGTGGTTACCGTCCGGTCCCACCCACCGTCTCCCTCTCAGAGTCTGGGCCAGTCGACCGGGAACAGGAAGTCTTGTCCAAGCTTTGTTCCCCAACCCCCTCGGGGTCCTTGTGCATGAGTCGCAAAAACCCAGCCTGCAGGTGCAGCAGGTGATCAGGAAGGCGAATGGGATGCTGGCCTTCATAGCGAGGAGGATTGAATATAAAAGTAGGGAGGTCTTGCTGCAACTGTATAGGGCATTGGTGAGACCGCAGCTGGAGTACTGTGTGCAGTTTTGGGCGCCGCACCTGCGCAAAGATATTTTGGCCTTGGAGGCAGTGCAGAGGAGGTTTACTAGGCTGATACCGGAGTTGAGGGGGTTGAGCTATGAGGAGAGGCTGAATAAACTGGGCTTGTACTCGTTAGAGTTTAGAAGAATGAGGGGAGATCTCATTGAGACGTATAAGATGATGAATGGGATGGATAGGATAGAGGTGGAGAGACTCTTCCCGCTCAAAAAAGACAGTAGGACTAGGGGACACAGCCTCAAGATAAAGGGGGGGCAGTTTAGAACGGAGTTGAGGAGGAACTTCTTCACTCAAAGGGTGGTGAATCTCTGGAATTCTCTGCCCGTTGAAGTGGTGGAGGCTGCCTCGCTAAATATTTTTAAGACGCGGGTTGATGGGTTTTTGATAAGAGAGGGGATTAAGGGTTATGGGGAGAGGGCGGGAAGGTGGAACTGAGCCACGACAGATCAGCCATGATCTTATTGAATGGCGGGGCAGACTCGAAGGGCTAGATGGCCTACTCCTGCTCCTATTTCTTATGTTCTTATGTTCTTATGTTCAATCATACCAAAGCTCAGTTCCTCCAGTCGTTGCTGCTCTAGCCAGTTTGTATAACAGAGACCATACCCCCTTCAGGTTATTTGAAGGAGTTTGTGATGATTTTGGGATTCAGAGAATCCCTACAGTGTAAAAGGAGGCCATTCAGCCCATTGAGTCTACACTGACACTCTGACAGAGTATCTTACCCAGGCCCACCCCTCTGCCCTATTCCCGTAACACCGCACACATTTACCATGGCTAATCTATCTCGCCTACACAACTTTGAACACTAAGGAGCAATTTAGCACAGCCAATCCACCTGACCTACACATCTTTTGGACTGTGGGAGGAAACCGAAGCACCCAGAGGAAACCCATGCAGACACGGGGAGAATGTGCAAACTCCACACAGACAGCGTTCCCAGACTGGAATTTAACTCGTGCCCCTGGCGCTGTGAAGCAGCGATGCTAACCACTGTGCCACTGTGCTGTCCTAATCAAAGGAAGCCTTTCTCCCTCACACCGGCCGAGAGATTTGTCGATACTCGGTGTGGGATTTGAACCCACAACCTTCTGACTCCGAGGTCAAAGTGCGACCCACTGAGTAACGAGGTCCCAGCTGCTGCACAGACGGAGTCCTGATATTTCCCTTCGCCAAATAAGGAGCTGGCTGGATTTTGAGAGTTGCCGTGTGAGAGCAAACAGGAACATACTCGCAGTCCAAACGGTGCGTGCAAGTGGAGGGAGCCTGGAAATCAGGAGGGTGCCAGGAGTCAGCGATCGCACGCACTCGTGTGACCCTGAGCGGTTAGTGAGTGGCCGATTAGAGAGAGAAAGGGGACATGAGATCACGGTGGGGAGTGTGACAGATAAAACTAAACACCTTTATAGATGGAAAGTGTTGCACCTAACTGGAATGCAGGCACTGAGATCAAAGAGAACAACTCATTCCATCCAAGCCCAGTGCACCTGGTGGATTCGTGTCACAAAGACATCATTACAAGCATTTCCATTCTGATTATAATAACTAACACCGCTCCCCTCCCCTCCTCCTGCCTCCCTTCGCCACCTCCTTGTGGAAATTCATATTTGGAATATTTTTTTAAAAGCATTCCTTCTATATTCGCGTTTGAGCTGGTTGGAAACTCACGTAAAATGTTGGACGGTGTGTTATTAAAAACATTCAGGGAAAGTGTTTGCACAGATAAACAACATTCCCCACCTCCCCCCCCCCACCTCCCAGTCAGATTCTGCCTCCGGCAAGGAGCTGCACGGTGGCGCAGTGGGTTAGCGCTGCTGCCTCACGGCACCGGGGTCGCGCGTTCAATTCCAGCCTCAGGTCACCGTCTGTCTGTGTGGAGTCTGCGCATTCTCCCCATGCCTGCATGGGTTTCCTCCGGGTGCTCCAGTTTCCTCCCACAGTCCAAAGATAGAACCAGAGAATCCCTACAGTACAGAAGGAGGCCATTCAGCCCATCGAGGCTGTACCGACCACAATCTCACCCATGCCCTATTCCCATAACCTCACACATTTATCCTGCTCATCCCCCTGACACTCAGGGCAATTTAGCATGGCCAATCCCCTTAACCTGCATATCTTTGGAGTGTGGGAGGAAACCAGAGCACCCGGAGGAAACCCACGCAGACACGAGGAGAATGTGCAAACTCCACACAGACAGTGACTCAAGGCTGGAATTGAGCTTGAATCCCGGGCGCTGTGAGGCAGCAGAGCTAACCACCGGGACACCGTGTGTAGGTTAGGTGGATGACCATGGTAAATGTGTGGGGATATGGGGATAGGGTGGGGGAACAAGCATGGTTAAATACTTTGTCAAAGGGTTGGTGCAAACTCGATGGGTCAAATGGCCTCCTCCTGCACTATAAGGATTCTATGATCCATCCCAGCTCCAAGGAGAAGGAACAACTCAAGGAAGTTCCCTCTTTCCAACTCACTCCCGTGTCTTTGATACAGTTGAACGCGGAGTTCCTACACTCATCAGGGATGGGATAATTTCAGACGAAGGTGGAAATTGTACAGCACATTCTGAATCTACAACCGCTAACACCCAGCAGGACAAGGGGAGTAGATACACGGGAACACCACCACCTACAGGTTCCCTATCTAATCCACACACCATCCTGACTTGGGAATATATCGGCCGTTCCTTCACTGTCACTGGGTCAAAATCCTGGAACTCCCTCCCTAACAGCACTGTGGGTGTACCTACACCTCAGGGACTGCAGCCAGTTCAAGAAGGCAGCTCACCTCCCCCTTCTCAAGGGGCAATTAAGGAAGGGTAATAAATACTGACCTTCCCGGATGTGTAAACTCAGGGACATCCCAAGGGATGTTTAGTCTTTGACTATTATGGGGAGGGCTGTTTCCCTCTCGCTGGACCTCGAGGTTCCAACATATAATGTGGAAACCAGGTTGAATATTAAATCAGTGACACATCTCAAACGAGTGATGTCATCATTACTGGCTTGTCAATCTGCTGCCGTTACTTTAGCAATTTTACTCGACACCTCTGCTGAGTTTGTTTAATGATCTGGGTTGTTTAAGCTTTTTCCCAGGGTGGAAGGGTCAATTACTCGGGGGGGTGCAGGTTTAAGGTGCGAGGGGCAAGGTTTAAAGGAGATGTACGAGGCAGGTTTTTTACACAGAGGGGGGTGGGTGTCTGGAACTCACTGCCGGGGGAGGGAGTGGAAGCAGATACAATAGTGACTTTTAAGGGACGTCTTGACAAATACATGAACAGGATGGGAATAGAGGGGGATACGGTCCCCGGAAGGGTAGGGGGTTTTAGTTAAGTTGGGCAGCATGGGGAATGCAGGCTTGGAGGGCCGAAGGGCCTGTTCCTGCGCTGGAATTTTCTTTGTTCTTTGTTTAACTGACCAATACAGAGCAGCGGGTCTGACCTCTAACCCCTCCTGGGGGTAAACAGCCCCAGCTGGAGGAGAGGCAGGAGGTCATCATTGACCTGAGGGTCCCGGGGCGAGTGAGAAGCGGGGAGGCGTGCGTAGAATTGGTCTCGATCTTTGCTCCTGAACCCTACAAGTGCCGGATGGGTGTTTCAGGACAGACAGGTACACTCAGCTCCATAAAGTCACACCAGTCGGGAACTCGGAATCCCTCTTTGTTTCTTAGGTGTTCCCCACCGCTGCTCCGTTATACCAGGCCTGGGACTGGCCAATCCAGAGCTTACATCCCTCACTCGGATTGGGGGCTCGGTAATATTGGGATTGATGGGACCTGGTGTCACCCAGGGTCAGATTGTTCCACAAAGACCAGGGTCTGGTCTTCATATAATATAGAACTTTAATTTTCCTTTAAAATTTCCCTGGGAACAGGCGGAATAATCTGGGATCATCACAATGAGAGAAGAGACAGGTTTGCCACAGGCACCAAGCTGTTGGCACCAGGAGCCAAATCCCGGCTGACAACATTTAATTTCCTTCTGGTTTTGGTAAGGAATTGTACTCTGTCCATTTCCAGCACGCTCCTGGCCATCAGATCATTTAATTTAACACAGACTCACACGAGGAACAGGACTGGATGATTGCCCCGTGCCAACTGGATGGCAAAAAGGAACCCGAGCTCACAGGGAGCTGCCTACAGATTTTAACACCTCACCAATCGTGCGGTTTACCACATGAATGTTTCTCTAAGTCATCTGCTTTGAAACTGTGAGCAGTGTTTTCGCTCAGACGGACTGCCTGCGTTTGCTCAGGAACTATTCACTTGAAGCAGTTTTCCATTCTGAATCACACACTCCATTCCCATCGGATCCCGTGTCTGTGACACATTCATCCCAGCCTGGACTCCCAGACTGAACCTTGTAGAAACAGGCCATTCGGCCAATCAGTTCCATGCTAGCATCTATACTCTACCTGAGCCTCCCCCCACCCCTAACTCATCTCATCCTCACATTTCCTTTCTTTAATTTCTCTCTCTTTCCTTATCCAATTTCTTCTTAAATATCTCTACATACCCTGGCAGAGTGGTTAGCGCTGCTGCTTCACAGCACCAGGGAGCCAGGTTCAATTCCGGCTTGGGGCACTGACTGTGCAGAATCTGCATGTTCTCCCCGTGTCTGCATGGGTTTTCTCCAGGTGCTCCGGTTTCCTTCCACCATTCCGGGTTAGGGAGATTGGCCATGCTAAATGTGTGGGGTTACAGGGACAGTGTGGGCCTGGTTGGCCTATTCTTTCAGAGAGTCAGTACAGACTCAATGGGCTGAATGGCCTCCTTCACACTGGGGATCCAGTTGTATTTGCCTCACCCACTCCCTGTGACAGCAAGTCCCACATTCTCCCCACTCCCCGTGGGAGCGAGTCCCACATTCTCCCCACTCCCCGTGGGAGCAAGTCCCACATTCTCCCCACTCCCCGTGGGAGCAAGTCCCACATTCTCCCCACTCCCCGTGTGAAGAAGTTTCTCCAGAATTCCCCATTGGATTTATGAATCATTTTCTTACATTGATGGTTAATTACATCTTCTGTGTGTCTATCTAATCAAAAACTCTTTCATAATTTGAAAGATTTCTATCAGGTGATCCCCTCAGCCTCCTCTGGAGGAAAGACCCAGCCTGTTCCTTCCTGCACTGGTTTGACCCTCCCCACCCTGACACACCGTTCAATACTGGGAGTGGGGGAGAATGTGGGACTCACTCCCACGGGGAGTGGGGAGAATGTGGGACTCGATCCCACGGGGAGCGGGGAGAATGTGGGACTCATTCCCACGGGGAGTGGGGAGAATGTGGGACTCACTCTCACGGGGAGTGGGGAGAATGTGGGACTCGCTCCCACGGGGAGTGGGGAGAATGTGGGACTCACTCTCACGGGGAGTGGGGAGAATGTGGGACTCGCTCCCACGGGGAGTGGGGAGAATGTGGGACTCACTCCCACGGGGAGTGGGGAGAATGTGGGACTCGCTCCCACGGGGAGTGGGGAGAATGTGGGACTCGCTCCCGCGGGGAGTGGGGAGAATGTGGGACTCGCTCCCACGGGGAGTGGGGAGAATGTGGGACTCGCTCCCACGGGGAGTGGGGAGAATGTGGGACTCGCTCTCACGGGGAGTGGGGAGAATGTGGGACTCGCTCTCACGGGGAGTGGGGAGAATGTGGGACTCGCTCCCACGGGGAGTGGGGAGAATGTGGGACTTGCTCCCATGGGAAGTGGGGAGAATGTGGGACTCATTCCCACGGGGAGCGGGGAGAATGTGGGACTCGCTCCCACGGGGAGTGGGGAGAATGTGGGACTCGCTCCCACGGGGAGTGGGGAGAATGTGGGACTCGCCGTTCAATTGGAGTTTGTGCGGTTCTCAAACCATGGCTGATTCTGGCTCCTCGATCACCTCTGTAACCCAGGGTAACCGAGGCCCAAGCTCAGCCTGAATGCTCCATATCATGGCCAGTGAGGTCCCAGCTCACAGAGCTGCCTCTGTGTTACTGAGCCAAGCAGCCTGGCAGTATTGTTATTGGGCAGAAGGAGGCCATTCAGCCCATCAAGTCTACACTGGCCCTCCAAACGATCATTGTGACTTAGTGCCATTCCCTGGCCCTTTCCCCGTACCCCTGCACATTGTTTCCATTCAAATAATCATCTAATGCCTTTTTATATGAGGGAGGTCATGTCTCACTAATTTAATTGAGTTTTTTGAGGAGATGACGAAAATGATGGATGAGGGAATGGCCGTAGGTATTGTCTACACGGACTTTAGTAAAGCATTTGACAAGATCCCTCATGGCAGGCTGGAGCAAAAGATTAAATCTCATGGGATCAGTGGGAACTAGCTAAATGGACTCAGAACTGGCTTGGCCATAGAAGACAGAGGGTGACAGTGGAAGGGTGTGTTTCTGAATGGAGGGCTGTGACAAGTGATGTTCCTCAGGGATCAGTGCTGGGACCTCTTTGTAATAAATATAAATGACTTGAAAGGAAGTGTAACTGGTCTGATTAGCAAGTTTGTGGATGATACTCAGATTGCTGGAGTTGTGGATAATGATGAAGATTGTCAGAGAATACAGCAGGATATAGAAAAGCTGGAAAATCGGAGGGGGAGAAATGCCAAATGGAATTTAATCCAGACAAAGGCGAGGTGATGCATTTTGGAAGAGCCAATTCAGATGGGAGTTGTAAAATAAATGGCAGAACCATCAGGAGCATAGAGACACAGAGATCTGGGCACACAGGATGTTACCTGGTATGGAGGGTATTAACAACGAGGAGAGAATGAATGAACTGGGATTGTTCCCCCTGGAAAGACGGAGGCAGGGGTGGGGTGGGGGGTGGGGGGCGATCTGATGGAAGTTTATAAAATGATGAGGGGTGTAGATAGGGTGAGCAGGTGGGAGTTTTTTCCCAGGGTAGAAATGAGAATTACTAGAGGGCACAAGTTCAAGATAAGGGGGGGGGAAGGTTCAGTGGAGATGTGGGGGGGGCTGCTCTTTACACAGAGGGTGGTGGGGGTCTGGAACGCACTGCCAAGTGAGGTGGTTGAGGCAGACACATTCGTGACATTTAAGCCTTATCTGGATGGACACATGAACAGGTGGGGAACAGTGGGATACAGGTGGTTGGTCTGGATAGGACAATGTGATCGGTGCAGGCTTGGAGGGCTGAAGGGCCTGTTCCTGTGCTGTTTTGTTGTTTGTTGTTTGAACATCTCGATTGAACCTGCTTCTATCACACAACCAGGCAGCACATTCCAGACTCCAGCCTCTCACCGTTTCTGCTCTGTCCAGCTACCTCAGGATTTTGAATGTCCATCAGATCTCCACTTCTCTCCAAGGAGAACAGTCCCAACCTCTCCCATCTATCCTCATAACTGAAGTTTCTCATCCCTGGAACCGTTCTTGTAAACCTTTTCTGCACTCTGTCTAATGTCCTTCCTCTAGTGTGGTGCCCAGAACTGTGCACACTATTCCAGCTGAGGTCTAACTAATGCCTTGTACAAGCTCAGCACAACCTCCTTGCTCTTGTACTCTATGCCTCTGTTAATGAAGACCAGAATACTATATGTTTTATTAACTGCTCTCTCCATCTGTCCTGCCACCTTCAGTGATCTATTATACACCCAGCTCCCTCCACCACTGCAGCCCCTTAAAGAATTTACCCCTTATTTTATATTGTTTCTTCCTCCTGAAATGTATCAGCTCACACTTCTCGGTACTAAGCTTCACCTGCCTGCCCACTCCGCCAGCCTGTCTCTGCCCTTTTGAAGTTCTACACTCCTACACTTTCCCCTTCACAGTTTACAACACTCCATTCACTAATTTGACCCTGTAACCAAAATCCAGATCGTTAAACCCTATCAGGAAAAGCCAGGGCCCCTGAGAAACAGCACCACAAACTTCCCTCAAATCCAAAAGATATTCATTGACCAGAACTCCCTGCCTCCTATTATTCAGAGAGTTTTAAAAAGTTAAGAACTAGGAGCAGGAGTTGGCCATCTGGCCCCTCGAGCCTGCTCCGCCATTCAATAAGATCATGGTTGATCTTTTCATGGGCTCAGCTCCACTTACCCACCCCCTCACCATAACCCTTAATCCCTTTACTGTTCAAAAATTTATCTATCCTTGCCTTAAAAACATTCAATGAGGGAGCCTCAACTGCTTCACTGGGCAGGGAATTCCACAGATTCACAACCCTTTGTGTGAAGAAGTTCCTCCTCAACTCAGTCCTAAATCTGCTTCTCTTTTATTTGAGGCCATGTCCCCTAGTTCTAGTTTCACCCACCAGTGGAAGCAACTTCCCTGCTTCTATCTTATCCATTCCCTTCATAATCTTATATGTTTCTACAAGATCTCCCCTCATTCTGCTGAATTCCAATAAGTATATCCCCAGTCTACTCAGTCTCTCCTCATAAGCCAACCCTCTCAACTCCAGAATCAACCTAGTGAATCTCCTCTGCACCCCCTCCAGTGCCAGTATATCCTTTCTCAAGTAAGGAGACCAAAACTGTACACAGTAACTCCAGGTGTGGCCTCACCAGCACCTTATACAGCTGCAACATAACCTCACTGTTTTTAAACTCCATACTTTTGTATTCTTGTTGCTACTGTCCTTTTTATTCCATCAGCTGTAACTTTTCTTTCAAGTCTGCTGTGTGGCATTGTATCGAATGCCTTCTGAAAGTCCATATACACCACATCCACAGCATTACCCTCATCTGTTTCCTTCTCAAAAAATTCCAACCAGTAAGTTAAATCACAATTTCCCCGTTAGGATTCGAAGCTGGCTCTTCCTAATCAACCCACATTTTTCCATGTGACTATTGATTCTATCACAAATAATTGTTTAAGAATCCTGTCCACTGCTGATATTAAACGGATTGGTCAGTAATTATTGGGGCCATCCCTACAACCTGCTTTTGACCCGATATTTTGTAGCTTTTCTCGGACCGATGACAATTGAAATAATGCAAAAACTTCTTCAAAAAAATCAGAGACCCAAAATCAATTCCCTGAAGATCTCTCCAATCTCTCATAAAACTTCAAAACTGAACCCAGCATCTTCCCCCCGTCCCTCTGTACCCACTCCCTTCACTTCTCCACCCCATCTCCTGCTCCCTGCTCCCATCCCTGTCCTTCTGTCCCCCGCATAGGAACAAACATAAGGAAGTAGGAGCAACAGTAGATAATTCAATTTCAAGTTTTTAGGTGTCCAGATCACCAATAGTCTGTATTCCATGTGACGCTATAGTTAAGAAAGCCCATCAATGCCTCTACTTTCTCAGAAGATTAAGAAATTTGGCATGTTGGCTACAACTGTCACTAACTTTTACAGATGCACCATAGAAAGCATTCTTTCTGGTTGTATCACAGCTCGGTCTGGGCTCCTGCTCTGCCCAAGACTGCAAGGAACTAACAAAAGGGTGGTGAATGTAGCCCAATCCATCACACAAACCAGCCTCCCATCCATTGACTCTGTCTACACTTCCCACTGCCTCAGCAATGCAGCCAGCATAATCAAGGACCCCACGCACCCCAGACATTCTCTCTTCCACCTCCTTCCGTCGGGAGAAAGATACAAAAGTCTGAGGTCCCGAACCGACCGACTCAAGAACAGCTTCTTCCCTGCTGCTGTCAGACTTTTGAATGGACCTACCTCGCATTAAGTTGATCTTTCTCTACACCCTCACTGTGACTGTAACACTGCATTCTGCACCCTCTCCTTTCCTTCTCTATGAACGGTATGCTTTGTCTGTATAGTGCGCAGGAAATAATTCTTTTCACTGTATGTTAATACATGTGACAATAATAAATCAAATCAATTTCAGCTCTCCGAGCCTGCTCCATGGTTTAACACGATCCTGGCTGATTTTATCCTGGTCTCAGCTCCACTTTCCTCCCCGCTCCCCATCGCACTTTATCCTACTTCTCTCTCTCTGATTGATTCTGCCTTCGCTGCACTCAGGGACAGTGAGATTCCCAATCTTCCGAGAGAAGGAGTTTCTCGGGTCTGATCTCTCCCGCTGCCCCCCGGGGCTTTGGAGCTGGTTTCATGCATTTCAATGTGAACCAGACTGGGTTTGATGTCGGGTCTGGACTCAGCACAGATTCAGTTACTCTCAGAACATTAGGAACAGGAGGAGGCCATTCAGCCCTCCACAGCTGTTCTATCATTCCATTAGATTGTGGCTGAATTGGGTTTTCCCTCAATAATTTACACCAAAAAACTT
>NC_137358.1:1406585-1429085 GCF_965287045.1 Carcharhinus amblyrhynchos
ATCCAGCGCAAAACCCTCACCAGGGGAGGCACGGTGACAAACAGGGCCATGGGCGGGATCGGGGGGAGCGAGGGAGAACTCGATTTTGATTTGATTTATTATTGTCACTTGTATTAACATGCAGTGAAAAGTATTGTTTCTTGCGCATCGTACAGGCAAAGCATACCATTCATAGAGAAGGAAAGGAGAGGGTGCAGAATGTAGTGTTACAGTCACAGCGAGGGTGTAGAGAAAGATCAACTTAATGCGAGGTAGGTCCATTCAAAAGTCTGACAGCAGCAGGGAAGAAGCTGTTCTTGAGTCGGTCGGTACGGGACCTCAGACTTTTGTATCTTTTTCCCCGAAGGAAGGAGTGGAAGAGAGAATGTCCGGGGTGTGGGGGGTCCTTAATTATACCGGCTGCTTTGCCAAGACAGTGGGAAGTGTAGATGAAGTCAGTGGATGGGAGGCTGGTTTGTGTGATGGATTGGGCTACATTCACAACCCTTTTGTAGTTCCTGGCGATCTTGGGCAGAGCAGGATCCCAGACCAAGCTGTGATACAACCAGAAAGAATGCTTTCTATGGGGCATCTGTAAAAGTTGGTGAGAGTCGTAGCTGGCATGCCAAATTTCCTTAGTCTTCTGAGAAAGTGGAGGCGTTGGTGGGGCTTTCTTAATTATAATGTTGGCATGGGGGGGACCAGGACAGGTTGTTGGTGATCTGGGCACCCAAAAACGTGAAGCCCTTGTCCCTTTCTACTTCATCCCCACTGATGTAGACAGGGGCATGTTCTCCTCTACGCTTCCTGAAGTCGATGACAATCTCCTTTGTTTTGTTGAATTGAGATTATTGTAAAATAGGGGGTAAAATAGGCCTGTGCCCATTACACCTAAATGAGGGACAGTCTCACTGAAACTTCTCAAATAGCTGAGAATTGATGTGGGAGATGCTGTCCCCCACTGCTGGGACAGTCCAGAACACAGCAACACAGTCTCCAGATAAATGTTCAAACATTCCGGACTGCGATGAGGTGAAATTACTCCATAGAACCCCCATAGTTTCCCTCCATAGTTTCCAGGGCGCCGCACCTGCGCAAGGATATTTTGGCCTTGGAGGGAGTGCAGAGGAGGTTTACTAGGCTGATACCGGAGTTGAGGGGGTTGAGCTATGAGGAGAGGCTGAATAAACTAGGCTTGTACTCGTTAGAGTTTAGAAGAATGAGGGGAGATCTCATTGAGACATATAAGATGATGAATGGGATGGATAGGATAGAGGTGGAGAGACTCTTCCCGCTCAGAAAGGACAGTAGGACTAGGGGGCACAGCCTCAAGATAAAGGGGGGGCGGTTTAGAACGGAGTTGAGGAGGAACTTCTTCACTCAAAGGGTGGTGAATCTCTGGAATTCTCTGCCCGTTGAAGTGGTGGAGGCTGCCTCGCTAAATATTTTTAAGAAGCGGGTTGATGGGTTTTTGATAAGAGAGGGGATTAAGGGTTATGGGGAGAGGGCGGGAATGTGGAACTGAGCCACGACAGGTCAGCCATAATCTTATTGAATGGCGGGGCAGGCTCGAAGGGCTGGATGGCATACTCCTGCTCCTATTTCTTATGTTCTTATGTTCTTATAGAACCCCTACAGTGCAGAATGAGGCCATTCAGCCCATCGAGTCTGAACCAATCACAATCCGATCCAGTTCCTATCCTCGTAACATGCATTTCTCCTGATAATCCCCCTGACACTAAGGGGCAACTTACCATGGCCAATCCACCTAACCCGCACATCTTTGGACTGTGGGAGGAAACCAGAGCACCCGGAGGAAACCCATGCAGACATGGGGAGAATGTGTAAGATCCACACAGACAGACACCCGAGGCCAGAATTGAACCCAGGTCCTTGGAGCTATGAGGCAGCAGTGCTAACCACTGTGCCACCGTGCTACCCAAAAGTCAGAGAGGGTAGTGAATGTTTGGAATTCTCTCTCCCAGGGGGTTATAGACCCTCAGGCATTGAGTATATTCACAGTTGTAATGATTAGATCTTTTGATTCGAGAGAAATCTGTGGAAATGTTGCCATGGCAGGAAAGTGAAGTTGGTTTTGAAGGTAAGCTCTGATTTTCCGGATAAGAGCAGTCCTCTGGTGAAAGTACTACACTGAGGGATGGCTAACTAGGACAATATTAGGCTGGAACTGGGAATGTAGATTGGGGGTAGCTGTTTAAGAATAAATCCACATCCAACAGGTGGGAATCTTTTAAAGGCCAGTTGGTTAAAGTTCCTGTGAAAATGCAGGATAAGGATGGCAAGATTCCGGAACCTTGGAGAGAAATTGAGAGCTTAATCAAAAATGAAAAGGGAGGCATATGGAAAGTTTAGGAAACTGAAGACAGACAGAATCCTGGAAGAACGTCAAGCAGGAGAGAACTTAACCAAGGAGGGCTAAGAGGGGCCTTGGAATGTCCTTGGCAAACTGGATTAAGGAAAATCCCAAGATGTATATAAGGAGCAAGAGGGTAGCGAGGGAAAGGGTAGGTCCACTCACAGGAGAGAATTTGCGCGTGGAGCCAGAGGAAATGGGTGAGGTCCGTAATCGATACTTTGTATGCGTGTTCACAAAGGGGGAAGGACATGACAGAGGGTGAGTCCAGGGAGGAGTATGTAGATACTCAGGGACATGTCGATTTTGAAAAGGAGGAGGTGTTGGATGTTTTGAAAAGCATTAATGTAGACAAATCTCCCAGGACCTGAGGGGATCTATCCCAGAATGCAGAGGGAAGTGAGGGAGGAAATTGCTGGGGCTTTGTAAAAGCCTTTGCACCCTCTTTAGTCACAGCAGAGGACTGGAGAATAGCCAATGCTGTTCCTGTGTTTAAGAAGGGAAGCGGGGCTAATCCAGGAAAGTACAGGCCGGTGAGCCTCATGTCAGTGGTAGGGGATTCCTCGGGACAGGATGTGGATAAATTTGGGCTTATTAGCGACAGGCAGCATGGCTTTGTGTGAGGGAGGCTGTGCCCCACTAACATGATTGAGTTTAGTTGAGGAAGTGCCAAAGGTAACTGATGAGGGTGGGGCGGTAGATGTTGTCTACATGGACCTCAGAAAGGCCTTTGACAAGGTGCCCCATGGCAGACTGATAGATGGGAACCGCAGTGAGGTGTGAGGTGGATATAGAACTGGTTTGGTTATTGTGATACAGAATTGTCAGTGTTGGACTGGGGTAGGCACAGGATATAGTCTCACAACACCAGGTGAAAGTCCAGCAGGTTTACATGATCACACAAGCTTTCAGAGCACTGCACCTTCATCCTGATGAAGGGGAAATGCTCCAAAAGCTCATGCTACCAATTAAACCTGGTGGATTTTAACCTGGTGTTGTGAGGCTACTTACTCAGTCATTGTGGTACTCCCTCAGTACTGACCCTTTGACAGTGTGGTACTCCCTCAGTACTGACCCTCTGACAGTGAGGCACTCCCTCAGCACTGACCCTCTGACAGTGCGGCACTCCCTCAGCACTGACCCTCTGACAGTGCGGCACTCCCTCAGCACTGACCCTCTGACAGTGCGGCACTCCCTCAGCACTGACCCTCTGACAGTGCGGCACTCCCTCAGCACTGACCCTCTGACAGTGCGGCACTCCCTCAGCACTGACCCTCTGACAGTGAGGCACTCCCTCAGCACTGACCCTCTGACAGTGAGGCACTCCCTCAGTAGGAGTGTATTGTGTGGATTCTTGTGTTTGAGCCTCAGAACGGAGACTGAAAAGCAGCACCTCTGGCTCTGAGGTTGGGGGGAGACCCAGTTCTCCGCAGCCGGAGTGTAGCCAGTGTTTACTGTCTGAGCTCCGCACTGAGTGTGGCCTCTAGCAGGATGTAGAGGAGATAGAGATTCCCTCAGAGACTAACAGCAATGTCCAAACATCAGGTCCATGTTTAGATTCAACTCGAAGGTCTTTTGAGGTCCCACGGTGAACATTTCTTACAATTTGTATGTATAAATATAAAAGTCAGTAATCACACAAAGGCACACTAATTAATTGCTTCAAAGGTTTGACTGTGCTTTGAAGGCCGGTGCTGGTTCCGTGGCCATTACCTGGTTGGAACTTTATGGTCCTGTGATGGACCAGGATTAAACAGAGAAACCTGGCCAGTGAGCAGAGGGGAAATTGCCGAGTTTCATTTGATTGTTGGATTATGAGAAACAGCTTTGCTGCCAGTGAGTGAGTGCTGTTAGTACGATGTTTCTCAGAGTGCAGAGAGCTCGCATTCCTGAAACTGATAGCACATTCAAACTGACATCCCTGTCGAGGTCGATTCTCTGACTCACTGCTCTGAGATCCAACTGCAGCATTCCCACAGTCTCACAGCCTGTGCCAGGCTTACATCTAAATCCTCCACACATTACCCAGCAAGATCCCACAAACCTTTCTCTAGTTCAGCCAGGGAGGGGATCTGTTCGAGGTTTGTATACTTCTGGGGAGGCAGCGATTGAGGAGGGAGAGGATTGAGAGAGGTGATTGAGGACAAACTTTCTCACTGAAAGGGTGGTGGGAGCCTGGAACTCACTGCCTGTCAGAGAGGTTGGATCAGAAGTGTTGAGATATTTACTCTTGCTGCAGGACTAGGGGAAATGGGATGAATGTGGTCGATCTTTGTTGACCAGTGAGGACACGATGGGCTGAATGGCCTCCTTCTGAGATGTAAATGTCTATGAATCTGTGAGGTTGTTCACCTAGACTTGGTTTGAGACAATGTTCGGTCTGCGTTAATGGATTATCTCAGCAGAGGAAGACTTTACAATTTCGCCTGCTTACACCATAGGCAGGATTTTCCAGCTGCGATTTCCCCAAAGCTGGAAAATCCCACCCAAGGTCAACAAACCTTTGCACGGTGCGTGTCCCGCCTGCTACGATTCCTGGGGCAGGCGGGACAGGAAACTTCCAATCAATATCATTTCCTTCTCTTTATCTACCTTTCTGCCGATCGTTCCTCACGAGCGAGTGTTAATGGGGATGGCAGTGAGAGATTTAACTTTGGACAGTATCAGAATCACAGAATGGTCTCAGGACAATTAAAAGGCCATTCAGCCCATGCTCTCTGTGCTGGGTCTCTGCCAAGGCAAATCAGCTGGCTTTGAACCTTACCCCTTACCCGGTATTCCTAGAAAGGATTTTCTTTTCAATTGATTCACCAATTCCCATTTGAGAGTCTTGATTGAATCTGTCTCCACCACACTCTCAGACAGTGCATTCCAGATCCTAACCACTCGCTGTGTGAATCTGTCTCCACCACACTCTCAGACAGTACATTCCAGATCCTAACCACTCGCTGTGTGAATCTGTCTCCACCACACTCTCAGACAGTACATTCCAGATCCTAACCACTCGCTGTGTGAATCTGTCTCCACCACACTCTCAGACAGTACATTCCAGATCCTAACCACTCGCTGTGTGAATCTGTCTCCACCACACTCTCAGACAGTACATTCTAGATCCTAACCACTCGCTGTGTGAATCTGTCTCCACCACACTCTCAGACAGTACATTCTAGATCCTAACCACTCGCTGTGTGAATCTGTCTCCACTATATTCTCAGACTTACTATACTCCTTAGACACCAATGACTGTGGCCAAATTTCCCAAATTTCCCTCCAACTCGATTTTCAAGTTTGCTGATGACATCACGGTAGTTGGTTGGATCTGAAACAATGATGAGACGGAGTACAGACAAGAGATAGAGAATCTGGTGAACTGGTGCAACAACAATAATCCCTCCCTTAATGTCAACTAAATAAAGGAGACAGCCATCGACTTCAGGAAGCGCAGTGGAGAATGTGCCCTTGTCTACATCGACAGGGATGAAGTAGAAATGGTTGAGGTCTTTAAGTTTCCTGGTGTCCAGATCACCAACAGCCTGTCCTGGTCCCTCCACAATGACGCTACAGTTAAGCCCACCAACAGCTGTGCTTTCTCAAAAGACTAAGGAAATTTGGCATGTTAGCGACGTCCCTCATTAACTTTTACAGATGCCCCACAGAAAGCATTCTTTCTGGTTGTATCACAGCTTGGTCTGGGCTCCTGCTCTGCCCAAGATCGCAAGGAACTACAAAGGGTTGTGAATGTAGCCCAATCCATCACACAAACCAGCCTCCCATCCATTGACTCTACACTTCCCACTGCCTCGGAAAAGCAGCCGGTATAATCAAGGACCCCCCCCCACACCCCGGACATTCTCTCTTCCACCTTCTTCCGTTGGGAAAGTGAAAGTCTGAGGTCCCGTACCGACCGACTCAAGAACAGCTTCTTCCCTGCTGCTGTCAGACTTCTGAATGGATCTATCTTATAGTAAGTTGATCTTTCTCTATGCCCCAGCTACGTCTGTAACACTACATTCTGCACACTCTCATTTCCTTCTCTAAGAATGGTATGCTTTGCCTGTACAGCACATAAGAAACAATACTTTTCACTGTGTACTAGTACATGTGACAAAAATAAATCAGATCAAATCTAATGTTGATTCAGTTTATCTGGTTAACACAATAACCAATATTCCACAGGGGGTATGTTAACACACCTCCTCTGCAATTGAATCCCTTATTTAAAATTAAGTTTATTAGTGTCACAAGTGGGCTTACATTAACACTGCAATGAAGTTACTGTGAAATTCCCCCAGTCGCCTGTTCGGGTTCACTGAGGGAGAATTCAGCATGGCCAATGCACCCTAACCAGCATGTCTTTCAGACCCGGAGGAAACCCATGCAGACACGGGGAGAATGTGCAGATTCCACACAGACAGTGACCCGAGCCCAGAATCGAACCTGGGTCCCTGGCAGTGTGAGGCAGAAGTGCTAGTCACTGTGCCACCACATTGCCTTTGTTCATTTTCCTACCAAAATGAATCACTTCACATTTCTCTACATGAAATTTTATTTGTCACGTGTCACACATCCTACCAGCCTATCTCTGTCCTCAGAAAGTTTGGTATCATAAGCACCCTTTTCCATTGGGTCGATCAAGACCATGAGACATAGGAGCAGAATCAGGCCACTCGGCCCATTGACTCTGCCCCGCCATTCAATCATGGCTGATATTTTTCTCCTCCCCATTCTCCTGCCTTTTCCCCATAACCCCCGATCCCCTTATTAATCAGGAACCGATCTATCTCTGTCTTAAAGACACTCAGTGACCCGGCCTCCTCTGCAGCAAAGAGTTCCACAGATTCCCCACTCTCTGGCTGAAGAAATTCCTCCATCTCTGTTTTAAAGGATCGTCCCGTTAGCCTGAGGTTGTGCCCTCTGGTTCTAGTTTTTCCTACTTGTGGAAACATCCTCTCCACGTCCATTCTATCCAGGATGGGTTCAAGATAATCAAGATGGTTCTTGTCCAATAACAAACCGCTGGATACTGACCAATATCTGACCAGTCTCTGATCGCTCTCCATCGCTCAGAATCACAGATGTAGTCTCGTTGCTCTGAGGTTGGAGTTGGGGTTCTCGCGTTCCGGGAGTTTCAGTTGTCAGGGTATGTTCCCACTGCTCTCTCACACCTCCCCTCTCATTGGCTGTTTCGTTGAGGAGCGTTTCCCATTGGCAGCTGCCAGCATGTGACCTCCAACTGGCACTCTGATTGGTGATCTTGAGAACGGATTGCCAATAGTTCATTGAGAAATCTCTAAAGATTCATCAGAGATCGTTCTGGCGTTGGGGGGATGGGGGGATGGGGGGGTGGGGGGGTGGGGGATAGGGGGGCAGAGGGCGGGGGGGAGGGGAGGAAGAGGGGGGATAGGAGTCACTGGATTTATGGCACAATTTCCTTAGAGTGAGTGGATTACTGGCGAACGTTGACATGGCAACGGGGCTGAGTCTAGGGTGGGGGGAGCACTGAGGGTGGAATCAGCTGAGTGGGGGCATGATGTGGGTGGTGCACTGGGAGGGGACAGGACATTAAAGCAGGGGCTGTGCCGGTTAATATTCACCCTGGGTTTATGAAGCTTATTTCTGTTTGTGGGATCTTGCTTTGCACAGTTTGACGCCATGCTTCCTAAATTACAGCAGCGACTAACACCTCTGCTGAGAAAGAAAGGTCTCTAGATGTGAATGGTGACACAGGAAGATGCTACGATACTTTGATTCACCAAGGACTGTGCGGCCAAGTTCCCCGGCAACTCAATTTTCAAGTTTTCTGACAACGCCACCGTAGCGGGCCAGATCGCAAACAACGAGGAGACAGGGGTACAGGGATGAGATCGAGAATCTGGTGAACTGGTGCAGCAGCAATAATCCCTCCCTCAATCTCAACAAAACAAAGGAGATTGTCATTAGCTTCAGGAAGTGTAAAGGAGAACATCTCCCTGTCTACATCAGCGAGGATGAAGTAGAAAGGGTCGAGAGCTTCAAGTTTTTAGTTGTCCAGATCACCAACAACCTGCCCTTGTCCCCCCCACGCTGACACTGTAGTTAAGAAAGCCCATCAACACCTCGACTTTCTCAGGAGGCTAAGGAAATTCAGCACATCTGTACAACTCTCACCAACTTTTACAGATGCCCCATAGAAAGCATCCTTCCTGGTTGGATCACAGCTCGGTCTGGGCTCCTGCTCTGCCCAAGACCGCAAGGAACTACAAAAGGGTGGTGGACAAAGCCCAGTCCATCATGCAAAGCAGCCAGTATAATTAAGGACCCCCCCACACACCCTGAACATTCTCCCTTCCACCTTCTTCCATCGGGAAAAAGATACAAAAGTCTGAGGTCCCGTACCGACCGACTCAAGAACAGCTTCTTCTCTGCTGCTGTCAGACTTTTGAATGGACCTACCTCGCGTTAAGCTGATCTTTCTCTACACCCTCGCTGTGACTGTAACACTACATTCTGCACCCTCTCCTTTCCTTCTCTATGAATGGTATGCTTTGTCTGTGTAGCGCACAAGAAACAATACTTTTCACAATATGATAATACATCTGACAATAATAAATCAAAATAAAGGAAATGCAGAATTTTGATTATGAATGAAGGTCTGCCGATCTCAGAGAATCAGGTGAGGGACTGGTGTGGGAGTGAGAGGGGAATGGGGGGGTGTGGGAGTGAGAGGGGAATGGGGGGGTGTGGGAGTGAGAGGGGAATGGGGGGGTGTGGGAGTGAGAGGGGAATGGGGGGGTGTGGGAGTGAGAGGGGAATGGGGGGGTGTGGGAGTGAGAGGGGAATGGGGGGGTGTGGGAGTGAGAGGGGAATGGAGGGTGTGGGAGTGAGAGGGGAATGGGGGGGCGGGGGAGTGAGGGGGGTGGTGTGGCGGGGTAGGGGCAGTGGATGGAGTGGGAGTGATGTGACAGTGGGAGGGGCATGGTGGGGGTGGGGGAGTAAGAGGGGATGGTGAGAGGTGGGGGTGAGGGGTGGGGGTGAGGGGTGGGGGTGAGGGGTGGGGGTGAGGGGGTGGGAGGAGGGGGTGATGTGGGAGTGAGGGGGGGTGGGGGTGAGTGGTGGGGGTGAAGGGGTGGGAGGAGGGGGTGGTGTGGGAGTAAGGGGGGGTGGGGGTGAGTGGTGGGGGTGAGGGGGTGGGGTGGGAGTGAGGGGGGGTGGGGGTGAGGGGTGAAGAATTCTGATCAGAGGGAGTCGGCAGTTGGGTAAGTTGGTGATTTTGGGCTTTGACTGGTTAACAGTGAGCTGGCAGGGTTTGGAAAGTGTACAAAGCGGCTGTGAGTGAAACTTCCATCTGACGGCCACATGGAGCGAAAACACAGACTGGAAAAACTGTGGAACAATTTTACAATCCGACCTGCTCTGATTCCACTTAATCCACTAAAGACTCCCTTTAATTGGCCGGTTTGAGCTTCTACCCAGTGTTAATTCATGTTCTGCACAAGGTTGATTTTCCAAAGGATAAATCTGGTTTTTATCAGGAAGCCACTGGTCCCTGGCTGTTGATTGTTTGAGAAAGTTTTGGTGGAGAGAAGGCTCAGTGTGGGGAACAGTACAAGAGACAGTCTCACACTGTGTGCAACACACAGTCTACATTTCAGCAAATTCACCCGTTCTCGGGAGCAGAGACGCTGTTTTATTAGAATCTCACTCCTGACTATCCGTGTGTTACATAAGAAGCTGCGACTGGAGTCTGTCTCAGACACTGCAGGGTTCCCCGACAAACACAGCTGACTGGTTTGTCCGCATGGATCAACCCCCATCATGTACTCATCCCCCCATCTCACCCACTGATCACTGGACAGTGACCAGGAGCAGGACCCCTGGCTGATTACCATGCTCTGTCTCACCTAATCCTCGACACTGTCCCCCCATCAAACACTCCCAGGACAGGTACAGCACGGGGTTAGATACAGAGTAAAGCTCCCTCTACACTGTCCCCATCAAACACGCCCAGGACAGGTACAGCACGGGGTTAGATACAGAGTAAATCTCCCTCTACACTGTCCCTCCATCAAACACTCCCAGGACAGGTACAACATGGGGTTAGATACAGAGTAAAGCTCCCTCTACACTGTCCCCCCATCAAACACTCCCAGGACAGGTACAGCACGGGGTTAGATACAGAGTAAAGCTCCCTCTACACTGCCCCCATCAAACACTCCCAGGACAGGTACAGCACGGGGTTCGATACAGAGTAAAGCTCCCTCTACACTGTCCCCATCAAACACTCCCAGGACAGGTACAGCACGGGGTTAGGTACAGAGTAAAGCTCCCTCTACACTGTCCCCCATCAAACACTCCCAGGACAGGGACAGCACGGGGTCAGATACAGAGTAATGCTCCCTCTACACTGTCCCCCATCAAACACTCCCAGGACAGGTACAGCACGGGGTTAGATACAGAGTAAAGCTCCCTCTGCACTGTCCCCCATCAAACACTCCCAGGACAGGTACAGCACCGGTTTAGATACAGAGTAAAGCTCCCTCTACACTGTCCCCCATCAAACACTCCCAGGACAGGGACAGCACAGGGTTAGATACAGAGTAAAGCTCCCTCTACACTGTCCCCCCATCAAACACTCCCAGGACAGGTACAGCACGGGGTTAGATACAGAGTAAAGCTCCCTCTACACTGTCCCCCATCAAACACTCCCAGGACAGGTACAGCACGGGGTTAGATACAGAGTAAAGCTCCCTCTACACTGTCCCCCCATCAAACACTCCCAGGACAGGTACAGCACGGGGTTAGATACAGAGTAAAGCTCCCTCTACACTGTCCCCCATCAAACACTCCCAGGACAGGGACAGCGCTGGATTAGATAGGGAGTAAAGCTCCCTCTACACTCTCCCCATCAAATACTCCCAGGACAGGTACAACATGGGGTTAGATACAGAGTAAAGCTCCCTCTACACTGTCCCCCATCAAACACTCCCAGGACAGGTACAGCATGGGGTTAGATACAGAGTAAAGCTCCCTCTACACTGTCCCCCATCAAACACTCCCAGGACAGGTACAGCACGGGGTTAGGTACAGAGTAAAGCTCCCTCTACACTGTCCCCCATCAAACACTCCCAGGACAGGTACAGCACGGGGTTAGATACAGAGTAAAGCTCCCTCTACACTGTCCCCCATCAAACACTCCCAGGACAGGTACAGCACGGGGTTAGATACAGAGTAAAGCTCCCTCTACACTGTCCCCCATCAAACACTCCCAGGACAGGTACATCACAGGGTTAGATACAGAGTAAAGCTCCCCTCTACACTGTCCCCCCATCAAACACTCCCAGGACAGGTACAGCACGGGGTTAGATACAGAGTAAAGCTCCCTCTACACTCTCCCCATCAAACACTCCCAGGACAGGTACAGCATGGGGTTAGATACAGAGTAAAGCTCCCTCTACACTGTCCCCCACATCAAACACTCCCAGGACAGGTACAACATGGGGTTAGATACAGAGTAAAGCTCCCTCTACACTGTCCCCCATCAAACACTCCCAGGACAGATACAGCACGGGGTTAGATACAGAGTAAAGCTCCCTCTACACTGTCCCCATCAAACACTCCCAGGACAGGTACAGCACGGGGTTAGATACAGAGTAAAGCTCCCTCTACACTGTCCCCCATCAAACACTCCCAGGACAGGTACAATATGGGGTTAGATACAGAGTAAAGCTCCCTCTACACTGTCCCCCATCAAACACTCCCAGGACAGGTACAGCACGGGGTTAGATACAGATTAAAGCTCCCTCTACACTGTCCCCCATCAAACACTCCCAGGACAGGTACAGCACGGGGTTAGATACAGAGTAAAGCTCCCTCTACACTGTCCCCCATCAAACACTCCCAGGACAGGTACAATATGGGGTTAGATACAGAGTAAAGCTCCCTCTACACTGTCCCTCATCAAACATTCCCAGGACAGGTACAGCACGGGGTTAGATACAGAGTAAAGCTCCCTCTACACTGTCCCCCATCAAACACTCCCAGGACAGGTACAATATGGGGTTAGATACAGAGTAAAGCTCCCTCTACACTGTCCCCATCAAACACTCCCAGGACAGGTACAGCACGGGGTTAGATACAGAGTAAAGCTCCCTCTACACTGTCCCCCATCAAACACTCCCAGGACAGGTACAATATGGGGTTAGATACAGAGTAAAGCTCCCTCTACACTGTCCCCCATCAAACACTCCCAGGACAGGTACAGCACCGGGGTAGATACAGAGTTGAGATTGTTGGAGTTACGGAGCAGCAGGTTGTGAGTTTTTGTAAGTTTAAAACCAGGTTAATATGTGGGTTTTGTGCCTGTAGTCATTATGGAATCAGGAGCTGATCCTTTCCCAATAAATCTTGAAGCTTTATTTGTGACCATTCGCTGTGAATTTAGTGTCAGGAAATGCAAACACATAACGAAACTCTCCCTCTCTGTGCTTTACAGTTCCTCAGACGGGGGCCTTGGAGGCTTCACTGGGCTCTGAAAAAGAGGGAGAGAAATTTCAGCTGCTGTAATCTTGCCACCTCTCCCTCCCCTATCCATCTCTCACACCCCCTGCATCCGCCACTCTCTCCCCCCATCTGCCATTCTCTCCCTCCTCCATCCGTCACCCTCTCCCCCTTCCATCCACCACTCCCTCCCCCCTCCATTCACCACACTCTCTCCTCCATCCGCCACCTCTCCCCCCATCTGTCACTCCGTGCCCCTCAGTTTCCACACACTTCTCTCCCTCACTCTCTCCCTCACTCTCCTCCTTCCCCCTCAGTCTCCGCTTTCTCTCTCTCCTTGCTGTCTCCTATTCTATCTCATTCTCATTTCTCCTCCACCTTCTCCTGAGCCTTCCCCCCCAACGTCCCCCCTCCCTCTCCTCTCTCTCTCTCTTCCCCTCTCTCTCTCTCTCCCTCCCCTCTTCTATCCCTTTCTCTCTTTCTGTCTCACACTCTCTCTCTCATGTTGTTTGGCTAATTTGAACCTGAACTCTATTTAGTCGTGTTCGCTCCAAATCTCTGACTATTAACCTCCACCCCCCTTCCCCATCTCCCACCGCACCAGTGATCTCAGTACTGAGACTCCAGACTCAGGCTTCCACTCCTCACTGTGAGGAAATGTTTGCTGACAACCCCCTGAACAGCGTGGCTCTCAGCCAAAGGTTCTGCACTCTCTCTCTCTCTGTCTCTCTCTCTCTCTCTCTCTCTGTCTCTCTCTCTCTGTCTCTGTCTCTCTGTCTCTCTCTCTCTCTCTGTCTCTCTCTCTGTCTCTGTCTCTCTCTCTCTCTCTGTCTCTGTCTCTCTCTCTCTCTCTCTCTCTGTCTCTGTCTCTCTCTCTCTCTCTGTCTCTCTCTCTCTCTCTGTCTCTCTCTCTCTCTCTGTCTCTCTCTCTCTGTCTCTGTGTCTCTCTCTCTGTCTCTCTGTCTCTCTCCATACCCTGCTGAACTCCTTCCTCCTCAGCAATCCCCCTGGGCTGACGGAGGGTCTTGGGGTGAGAGGGGGGGGGGGCGGGGGGGGGGGGGATAAGTTTCACAGGTGCTGAGTAATTCTCAGAGTCCAGGTTCCCTGGAACCTCTATTATCCGTGTCCCAGCTGGTGGGAATGTTGTTTTTGGATCTGAACTGAAGACATGGGGATGGAGTTGGGATTCGGGAGTGTGTGCTGGCATTAGGAGTTTACCACATCCTGTGTGGATGTGGTTAGGATGTCCCACTTTGTTCTTTATTTAACACAAAGCTCTGTGATCTAAAATAATAACATTAGAAGCTGGAAAAGCAATGTGAACCACAGGCTTAGACTGAACGGAGAAATAAAATTCCTTCCCTCATTAACCTGGAAAATCTGACTGTTAATCTTCATATTCCATCGGCTGGGACACTGAGTTTAAAAATTGGCAAGTCACGTTGCAGCTTTATAGAACCCTAGATAGGCCACAATTGGAATATCGTGTTCAATTCTGGTCACCACACTATCAGAAGGATGTGGAGGCTTTGGAGAGGGTGCAGAAAAGATTTACCAGGATGTTGCCTGGTATGGAGGGCATTAGCTACGAGGAGAGGTTGGAGAAACTTGATTTGTTCTCACTGGAGTGATGGAGGTTGAGGGGAGACCTGATAGAAGTCTAACAAGATTATGAGGGGCACGGACAGAGTGGATAGTCAGGAGCTTTTTCCCAGGGTGGAAGAGTCAATTACTCGGGGGGCACAGGTTTAAGGTGCCTGGGCTAATGTTTAGAGATGTACAATGCAAGTTTTTTTACACGGAGGGCGGTGAATGTCTGGAACTTGCTGCCCGGGGAGGTGGTGGGAGCAGGGACAATACCAGCATTTAAGGAGCAACTAAACAAATACATGAATAGGATGGGAATGGAAGGATTCGGGTCCCCTCAGTGGGGTGGCACGGTGGCACAGTGGGTTAGCACTGCTGCCTCACAGCTCCAGGGACCTGGGTTCGTATTCCCGGCTCGGGTCACTGTCTGTGTGGAGTTTGCACATTCTCCTCGTGTCTGCGTGGGTTTCCTCCAGGTGCTCCAGTTTCCTCCCACAGTCCAAAGATGTTGGGTTAGGTTGATTGGCCGTGCTAACATTGCCTCTTAGTGTCCTGAGATGTGTAGGTTAGAGGGATTAGTGGGTAGGATAGGGGGGTAGGGCCTGGGTGGGATTGTGTTTGGTGCAGACTCGATGGGCTGAAGGGCCTCTTTCTGCACTGTAGGGTTTCTATGATTCTATAAGTGCGTACGGTTTTAGTTTATACAGGCATCATGACCAGTACAGATCTGGAGGGCCGAAGGGCTTGTTCCTGTGTTGTACTGATACTTGTTTTGGAGAGTTTGGGAAGCATCGACTGGCAGGTTTCGGGGAGCTGAGAAGAAACACAGGGACTTTACAGGGTTAATCCAGGTGAGGTTAACTCTTTCATCCACAGTTGTTGTTTAACATGTCAGTAAATGACCCGGGGAAAGTTAAATGAAGACTAATTTTACACATGGCCTGTCTGACCATTAGATACTTCAGAAACCGTGTCTGCCTAAATTCTGTTCCGACATTGTCACAGGCAAGTGTTTACAGACAGGATCCCATTTCAATCACTCACACAAGCAGGGTCAGGTTTGCTTTAAAACTGAATGTTAGAATCAGAGTCGAACAGGAATTGCGAGCATTTGAAACACGGATTTCTGCTTTCAATTCTCAAACTGTCTCCTATGATGAAAGTTCTCACCCTGTCAGGGGTACAGCAGGAATCCCTCCCTGTCCCCACCTCCTCGCTGACTGCAGTGTCCATTCCTTATATGTTTTTTTCTGGGACGTGAGCATCATTGGCTGGGCCAGTATTTATTACCCATCCCTAATTCCCTGAGGTTAACCACATTGCTGTGGCTCTGGAGTCGCAGGGAGGCCAGACCGGGTAAGGACGGCAGATTTCCTTCCCTAAAGGACATTAGTGAACCAGAATGGTTTCATGGTCATAGAAACATAGAAGAATTATACAACCCTGTCAGGGCAGAAGGAGACCATTTGGCCCATTGAGTCTGCACTAAAAACAATCCTACCCAGGCCCTATCTCCAAGCATTTACCCTAGCTAATCCCCCTGACATGAAGGGGCAATTTAGCACAGCCAATCCACATGTCCTGGGAGTGTTTGATGGGGGGACAGTGTAGAGGGAGCTTTACTCTGTATCTAACCCCGTGCTGTACCTGTCCTGGGAGTGTTTGATGGGGGACAGTGTAGAGGGAGCTTTACTTTGTATCTAACCCCGTGCTGTCCCTGTCCTGGGAGTGTTTGATGGGGACAGGGTAGAGGGAGCTTAACTCTGTAACTAACCCTGTGCTGTACCTGTCCTGGGAGTGTTTGATGGGGGGACAGTGTAGAGGGAGCTTTACTCTGTACCTAACCCCGTGCTGTACCTGTCCTGGGAGTGTTTGATGGGGACAGTGTAGAGGGAGCTTTACTCTGTATCTAACCCCATGCTGTACCTGTCCTGGGAGTGTTTGATGGGGACAGTGTAGAGGGAGCTTTACTCTGTATCTAACCCCGTGCTGTACCTGTCCTGGGGGTATTTGATGGGGACAGTGTAGAGGGAGCTTAACTCTGTAACTAACCCTGTGCTGTACCTGTCCTGGGAGTTTTTGATGCAGGGGACAGTGTAGAGGGAGCTTTACTCTGTATCTAACCCTGTGCTGTACCTGTCCTGGGAGTGTTTGATGGGGGGGACAGTGTAGAGGGAGCTTAACTCTGTAACTAACCCTGTGCTGTATGTGTCCTGGGAATGTTTGATGGGGACAGTGTAGAGGGAGCTTTACTCTGTATCTAACTCCGTGCTGTACCTGTCCTGGGAGTGTTTGATGGGGGACAGTGTAGAGGGAGCTTTACTCTGTAACTAACCCTGTGCTGTATGTGTCCTGGGAGTGTTTGATGGGGGACAGTGTAGAGGGAGCTTTACTCTGTATCTAACCCCGTGCTGTACCTGTCCTGGGAGTGTTTGATGGGGGACAGTGTAGAGGGAGCTTTACTCTGTATCTAACCCCGTGCTGTACCTGTCCTGGGAGTGTTTGATGGGGGGACAGTGTAGAGGGAGCTTTACTCTGTATCTAACCCCGTGCTGTACCTGTCCTGGGAGTGTTTGATGGGGGACAGTGTAGAGGGAGCTTTACTCTGTATCTAACCCCGTGCTGTACCTGTCCTGGGAGTGTTTTTGATGGTGCTAGCAGTGGAAAATGCTCCTTGCTCTCTGTGTAACGAGATGGAAAGCTGGTCTCGTTGCCAAGAGGCAGGTGCTGAGTTTGCACCTTTTTTTGGGTAAGGATCGAATTTGTTCCCAATTCTCACACTGAATGGATTCTCTGTGCCGGGGAGCTGGGAAGGTGAGTGCCCTCTGCTGGTCTCGGCTCAATCAGCAGCTCCGACCGCACCAGGACCAGTCACAGTGATGTTGCAGAGTTCCAGAGGGACACTCACAGCAAGCGCGTCCCCCAACAACAAACTGCATTGATCTAGTGCCTGCTCCGTAACGTCAGCTGCATTTCCACACAAGTCATTCTTCAAGTTACTGAAGTAAAACTTCACAAGGAAGTAAATTCAACCCCAGGCCACACAATCTGTTCAGGTGGATATCAATGCCGGTCAGAGAGGGAATGTTGAAGAAGGGAATAGAGAGGGAGAAAGTTTTAGGGGAGGTTTTCCTGAGCGTAGGGCCTCAAACAGACTGAGCCACAACTGCCAGTGGAGAGGTGGGGGTGGGTGGGAGGTGGGGGCAGGTGGTGGTGGTGGGGGGGGTGGGGGATTCACTTAAAACAGGTTTGTGCAAGAGGACAAGATTCCACAACAGAATCATAGAATCCCTACAGTGCAGAAGGAGGCCATTCAGCCCATCGAGTCTGCACCGACCACAATCCCACCCAGATCCTATCCCGCATATTGACCCTCCTAATCCGCTGACACTAAGGGTCAATTTAATACGGCCAATCCACCTAACCCACATGTCTTTTAGAGTGTGGGAGGAAACCAGAGCACGCGGAGGAAGCCCACGCAGACATGGGGAGAATGTGCAGACTCCACACAGACAGTGACCCGAGGCTGGAATCAAACCCTGGTCCCTGGCACTGTGAGGCAGCAGTGCTAACCACTGTGTTACTGTGCCAATGCGCTGGGGGTGATTTGTTCCCCGCTGTTTAGCCAAGTACGACCGTCACCCACCTTGGCTTTCCCATCCATGAAGTTGTTACAGAATTGCCGCAGAGTCTCTGCGCTGCTGTTGTTGGCCTTCATCACATCCACCATCTCTGTCTCGGTGTGAAAGAGACAGAACGCAGGGAGCTCAGATTCCTTCACCTTGAAATATGAAATCACGCGGGCATTCTCCCTCACATCAGTGTTAACCAGGACAAAAATCACCTGGGGGAGAGAGAGAGAGAGAGCATTTTAAATTTTTATTAAAGTTTATTTATTAGTGTCACAAGCAGGCTTATATTAACACTGCAATGAAGTTACTGTGAAAATCCCCCCGTCGCCACACTCCTGTTCGGGTTACACTGAGGGAGAATTTAGCACGGCCAATCCACCCTAACCCGCATGTCTTTCGGACTGTGGGAGGAAACTGGAGTATCCGGAGGAAACCCACGCAGACACGGGGAGAACATACACACATACAGTGACCCAAGCCCGGAATCAAACCCAGGTCCCTGGAGCTGTGCTAATCACTTGTGCTCCCGCACCATCCAAGTGGGAATTATAAACAAAAACAGAAAATGCCGGAAAATCTCAGCAGGTCTGACAGCATCTGTGGAGAGAGAATAAAGCCAGTGTTTCCAGTCTGGATGACCCTGTGTCGGAGGCGGTGGTGGCACAGTGATTAGCGCTACTGCCTCCCAGCGCCAGGGACCCGGGTTCGATTCCTGGCGAGGGTCACTGTCTGTGCGGAGCCTGCACATTCTCCCCGTGTCTGTGTGGGTTTCCTCCCACAGTCTGAAAGACGTGCTGGTTAGGGTACATTGACCCCAACAGGTGCCGGAGTGCAGTCACTAGGGGAATTTCACAGGAACTTCATTGCAGTGTGAATGTAAGCCTTACTTGTGACCAATAAATAAACTTTAGTTATTGTGGAAGCAGTGTTGATGGGCCGAAGGGCCTTTTCTACAGTGGGTGTCTCTCTCATTCTAGAAGAACAGATATTACGGTCCACACCAGGCCTATCTTGAAATTTCACACAGATTATCTGTGATCAAATTCCCTTCCACCGGAATCGAACACTTGACAATCTTCTTGTTGCTGGTGGAATTTCAAGGTTCACTGAATTTTGAACGATCCCTCATCCTCTCTGGGGAACTGTGAAGCATTAGTATAACGAGAAGGTGTCTCCTCATTGTGAGGGACATCAGTGTCAGCAGCAGAATGTAACATTAACAGGAAGCGAGTGTGGGAGCTCGCTGGAAAATTAAACCGGGCAAGTTGTGAAGCAAGTTCCCAGTCCAGTCCTTCCGCTGGCACGGGCTGGGTTTACAGGACGCTCCCTGGTGTCAGGGTCAAGAGGCTGCCAGTCAGTGCCCACAGCTCGAAACACTCTCACTGCACCAACTAACTCAGGCCGGCTGCACTGTGATCGCAGACTGGGGTGTGGATCTAACACTGAGTTAGAAACCGTGTCTCTTTCACTGTGGTTTTTTATGTCTTGTGAAAGAAATTGAGACACAATTTATAGTCAATTAAGTACTTTACAAGTCACCCTCATAATGTAGGACACACGAGAGTCCATCTGTACACAGCAAGATCCCACACACACACAATGACCACAGGATGGATATTGGTCCAGGGATAAATATTAACTCCAATTTACCGGAGAAAACACCCCCACTCCTTAAAATAGTGGCAGCAGAATCTTAGAATCCACAAATGAAAAGGCAAATAGGATCCTATACACAAACCAGCACTGCTGACAGTGCGGCACTCCCTCAGCACTGACCCTCTGACAGTGCGGCACTCCCTCAGCACTGACCCTCTGACAGTGCGGCACTCCCTCAGTACTGACCCTCTGACAGTGCGGCACTCCCTCAGTACTGACCCTCTGACAGTGCGGCACTCCCTCAGTACTGACCCTCTGACAGTGCGGCACTCCCTCAGCACTGACCCTCTGACAGTGCGGCACTCCCTCAGTACTGACCCTCTGACAGTGCGGCACTCCCTCAGCACTGACCCTCTGACAGTGCGGCACTCCCTCAGTACTGACCCTCTGACAGTGCGGCACTCCCTCAGTACTGACCCTCTGACAGTGCGGCACTCCCTCAGCACTGACCCTCTGACAGTGCGGCACTCCCTCAGTACTGACCCTCTGACAGTGCGGCACTCCCTCAGCACTGACCCTCTGACAGTGCGGCACTCCCTCAGTACTGACCCTCTGACAGTGCGGCACTCCCTCAGCACTGACCCTCTGACAGTGCGGCACTCCCTCAGTACTGACCCTCTGACAGTGCGGCACTCCCTCAGCACTGACCCTCTGACAGTGCGGCACTCCCTCAGTACTGACCCTCTGACAGTGCGGCACTCCCTCAGCACTGACCCTCTGACAGTGCGGCACTCCCTCAGCACTGATCCTCTGACAGTGCGGCGCTCCCTCAGCACTGACCCTCTGACAGTGCGGCACTCCCTCAGCACTGACCCTCTGACAGTGCGGCACTCCCTCAGCACTGACCCTCTGACAGTGCGGCACTCCCTCAGCACTGACCCTCTGACAGTGCGGCACTCCCTCAGCACTGACCCTCTGACAGTGCGGCACTCCCTCAGCACTGACCCTCTGACAGTGCGGCACTCCCTCAGCACTGACCCTCTGACAGTGCGGCACTCCCTCAGCACTGACCCTCTGACAGTGCGGCACTCCCTCAGCACTGACCCTCTGACAGTGCGGCACTCCCTCAGTACTGCACTGGGAGTTCCATCCTCAAAATCGCTCTTTGCTTTCTTGAGTAGGATTTGGATCCAGTTCCATCTGAACCTGAAGTGAGAGAGGTGACCGACAGCAGAAAGGGATTAGGGCCTCATCCTCTCATTATTCCAGCTGAATTCCTACCCAGGCACCTCATTCCATCATATCCTGCGACTGGAATATCCTCAAGTGTGTCAGTGCTCTGGGTAGCTTTACTCTGGGAATTACAGCTCATCACCCCAATACTCTGAGTCTCAGCAGCTGCACTGAGGCAGGCTGGAATCTACCTCACTCTCAGCATCTCTCTCCAAAGAACAATCTGAAGTGAACAGACTGGGGTGTGAACTATTGGATTGACGCTCAAAGTCCTTTAGAAATTCCCTGCTCCATGGTGTCTGTGACTCACCTTCCCCCGATACTCTCGGGCAACATCATGGAACAGTTTGTGAATCGCTGGATATCCGGATGATTTCTTGCTGACCAGGAGAAGGAGGTGAAAGGGAATTCCGGAGCCAAAAATCTGAGTTGCATCCTGGGAAAGAACAGAAGGAATCAAAGTAAGCTGCATTTCCAGCTTGTTATCAAAGACAATATTTATCCCTACGTCATGGTAAATCTTGAGGGGAGCTGCTATTGGTGGAGAGTAATTGCCCCATTCTTTCCCTCTCCCTCATCTCAGTGAATATTTAGCTGGTATTGACTCAATAGCTATGAGTTGGATTTGGCTGGACTTTGTTGATTGGATTGTGTCGGTTTTAGTTTAGTATTGGGTTGGATTAGGGTTAGGGTTGGTGTTGGAGGTTGGGATGAGGTTGCAATGGGGTTGGGGTTAGGGTTGGGTTGAGGTTGGTTTGGGGGTTGGGTTGGGGATTGAATTGGGGGTTGGGTTGAGGTTGGAGTTGGGGTTGGGTTGGGATTAGGATTGAGGTTAGGGTGGGGTTGAGGTTGGGGTGGGGTGGGGTTGGATTGGGGTTGGGTTTGGGGTTGGGTTTGGGATTGGGGTGGGGTTGCGGGGGGTGGGGTCGGGATCGAGTCGGATCAGGTCGGACCAGGCTGTGTTGGACGGGGATGAAGTTCTGTTCATTGCTGCTTTGCTATTGGTTTCAGGCCTCCAGCTCTGGTTGGATATTTCTTGGAGGTTCCTCCCTCCTCCCACTTCCTGTCTCCACACTTCTGCCATTGGTCACTTGACATCTCCATTGCCATGGAGCCCAACTTCACATGGCCAATCAGAACACATATAGTTTCATCATTATCCAATTGGATCATTTGTGGCTAATTGTCTTCTTGTTAAAAACCCCTGGGGTTGAAGATGGTGGATTTTGCTGTGAAACTCTTGGGTTAAACCTCCCTGGGGTTACAGTTGGAGATTAATCTCCGATTCCTCGTGAGATTGCAGCGTGGTGTCGTTTGGAGAGGTCAGGATGGTTTTTGTTACATCAGAATACAACCAGTGAAGATATTTCCCCTCTAATCACACCGGCTAATCCTTCCTACATTATCCTGGAGAATTCCCTGGGTTGATTCTTTATGTGAAAAAATAACTCGAATCAATTCTAAATTCATCAGTTATTGGTCTTTCCGTGTGCTCAGATTAAATGGGGATTTTTTTATTGGCTTGAGTTGGTTCTAGATTCCAATCTGAGGGCAAAGCAGAGGTTTGCCGTGTGTTCTAGTGTTTTATAGATTGAATGTGATGAGGTGGATTGTCCCTGAGCC